>NW_014570006.1:29408-39145 GCF_001313835.1 Polistes canadensis
CGTATACTAACAAATAAAAAGTGTTATGTCTAATTATATCAAGCAAATATTATTTACATTTTAACATCTAAAATCCAAAAGAAGAGTAAAAATCATTTTATTACAATTTTTTTTTGTTACTTTACGTGTAGAATGCAATTGTCTTTCGACGAAACTCGATTGCAGTCAGCCTGACTCTTATTCTGGTTAGTCTCTATAGCTCATTTTTACCTTTGCTAAACAATTTTTAATATATTTAATAAATATTTTATTTACTTTGAAAAATTAATCGAAGTTAAAAACTACAAAATTACTATAAAGGTGCTATTTACCAGAAACTACAAAACGTTGTCTTTCAAGCTTTAAAGTTTGTACTTCCAATTAAAAAGTGTTTAGTTTGAAAAAATTTGGAAAACATTATTTATATTTGGACTACTGCAGTCAAAAATGATGGAAAAAATTTTCTTATTACGACTTTTTTTGGGGACTTTATGTGTATAATTCAATTAATTTTCGACGAAACTCAATTGTAGTCTACCTTACATTTATACTGACTTGTTTCAATAGAACATTTTACCGTCGCTTTAAACTTTTTAATATATTTAGGAAAAATTTTAGATGCTTTCTAAATTGAATAATAGTCAAAAGCTATCAGATTTCTAAAGAAATGCTTTATAAACACAGCTTAGAAACGATTTGTTTTAAGTTTTTAGGCGTTTAGTTACAAATAAAAAGTGTTAAGTTTAATAAAATCTAGAAAGGTACATTCCTATTTCAACAATTACAGTCCAAAAAAAAGAAAAAAAATAATTTGAATTCATTTTTTTATAGTAACTTTACGTAAAAAATTCTATTCTGTTTCAACAAATGTCGATTTTAGTAAACCTGACATGTATTCTGTTTTGTTTCTAGTAGCACATTTTTACCGTCGCGTAAAATAGTTGAATATATTTAGAAAGAAATTTTCGCTACTTTCAGGATTAAATCATAGTTAAAACTATAAAATTTTTACAAAAGTGCCATATAACAAAAGCTATAAAACGTTTTCTTTCAAATTTTAAAGCGTAAACCAACGAACGAAAAGTGTTATTTCAAATAAAGTCAAACAAATACCATTTACTTTTTAACAACTGCAGTCGGAGAAATGAGAAAAAATCATTTTATTACAATTATGTTTCGTTAATTTACGTGTAGAATTCAATTATTTTGCGACAAAATTAGACATTAGTCATCCGAACATTTATTCTCTTTTAATTTCTAATAACACATTTTTACCTTCGCTAAAAAATTTGTAATTTATTGGAAAAGAAATTTTTTCTATTTCTGGATTAAATCGTAGGTAAAAATTAAAAAAAATCTAAAAAGTGCTATTTAACAGAAGCTTTAAAACGTTTTCTTTTAAGCTATAGAGCGTATACTTTTAAATAAAAAGTGTTAAGTCCGAAAGAATTGGGTTAACATCATGAATATTTGGACTACTCCAGTTAAAAAAAAGAAAAAAAATCATTTAATTACAACTTTTTTTAGTTATTTTACGTGTTTAATTTAATTTTTTGTTGACGTAACTCGTTTGTGCTTTATTTGACATTCATTCTGTCTTGTTTCTTATAGCACATTTTACCGTCGCTAAAAACTGTTTATTATATTTAAAAAAAATTTTCGCTGCTTTCTAGAATTAATAATAGTTGATAACAATTAGATATCTAAAGAAATGCTATATAACAATAGTCATAAAACGTTTTGTTTCAAGTTTTAAAGCATATAATTACGAATAAAAAGTGTTAGGTCCAACAAACTCTTGCAAATAACATTTCTATTTCCACAATTGCAGTCCAAAAAAAGGAAAAAAATCATATAATTCCAACTTTTTTATGGTTACTTTACGTGAAAATTCTATTCTGTTTCGACAAATTTCGATTTTAGTAAACCTGACATGTATTCTGTTTTGTTTCTAGTATCATATTTTTACCGTCGCTAAAAATGTTTTAATATTTTTAGAAAGAAATTTTCGCTACTTTTTAGATTTAATCGTAGGTAAAACCTATAAAATTTTTAAAAAAGTGCTATATAACAAAAGCTTTAAAACATTTTCTTTCAAGTTTTAAAGCGTTTACTTACAAATAAAAAGTGAAAGGTCCAATAAATCCAGATAAAAAAATTTATATTTTAACAACTGCAGTCCAAAAAAAGGAAAAAAATCATCTTATTACAACTTTTTATTGGTACTTAACGTGTAAAATTCAATTATTTTTCGACAAAATTCGATTATATTCAACCAAACATCTATTCCGTTCTGCTTCTAATAAAAAATTTTTTATTATATTTAAAAGAAATTTTCGCTACTTTGTAAATTTAACCCTAGTTTAAAAATATGAAGAATCAGAAAAGGCGATTTACAACCAGCAATAAAACGTTTTCTTTTAGGTTTTAAAGCGTATATTAACAAAAAAACAGTGTTATGTCAAATAAAATCTAGCAAATGTATTTTACATATTAACCACTGCAGTACAAGAAAGAAAAAAAAATTATTTTATTACGGCTTTTTATAGTACTTTACGTGTAATATTCAATTCTCTTTCGAAGAAACTCGATCGTAGTCAACCTGACATTTATTCTGTCTTTTTTCTAAAAGCACATTTTACTGTTGCTAAAACTTTTTCAATATATTTAGGAAAAATTTTCGCTGCTTTCCGGATTAAATAATAGTTTTAAATTATTAAATATCTAAGGACGTGCAATATAACAAAAGCTATAAAACGTTTTCTTACAAGATATAAAGCGTATATTAACAAATAAAATGTGTGGTGTCCAATATTATCTAGCAAATAATATTTATATTTCAACCACTGCAATCCAAAAAAAAGAACAAAATAATTTTATTACAACTTTTTTGGTTACTTCACGTGTAGAATTGAATTTTTTTCGAAAAAATTTGATTGTAGTCAACTGTACATTTATTCTGTTTAGTTTCTAATAACAAATTTATTCCTTTGCTAAAAATTTCTTAATATAATAAAAAAAATTTTCGCTTATTTGAAAAAAAATTCTTAGTTAAAAATTATAATAAATCTAAAAAAGTGCTATTTACCAGAAGCTATAAAACGTATTCTTTCATGTTTCATAGCGTATACTAACAAATAAAAAGTGTTACGTTCAATAAAATCTAGCAAATGTATTTTACATTTTAACCACTGCAGTCAAAGAAAGGAGAAAAAATCAAGTCAAAAAAAATTATTACGGCTTTTTTTGGTACTTTACGTGAAATATTCAATTCTCTTTCGACGATACTCGATTGTCGTCAACCTGACTTCTATTCTGTCTTGTTTTTAATAGCTCATTTTTACTGTCGCTAAAAATTTTTTAATATATTAAAAAAAATTTTCGCTGCTTTTTAGATAAAACTTATTATGAAAACTATCAGATATCTAAAAAAGTGTTATATAACAAATGCTATTAAACGTTTTATTTCAAGTTTTAAAGCGTATACTAACAAATAAAAAGTGTTAAGTCCGACAAAATTTGGCAAACATCATTTATATTTGGACTACTGCAGTCGAAAAAGATGGAAAAAATCTTCTTATTACGACTTTTTTTCATTACTTTACGTGAAGAATGCAATTCTTTTTCGACGAAACTCGATTGTAGTCAACCTGACAACCATTCTGTCTTGTTTCTAAAAGCATATTTTTACATTTGCTAAAAGTTTTTCAATACATTTAGGAAAAATTTTAGATGCTTTGTTATTTAAATCTTTGTTAAAAAATATAAAAAATCTAAAAAAGTGCTATTTACTAGAATCTATAAAACGTTTTCTTTCAAGGTTTAAATCGTATACTAACAAATAAAAAGTGTTATGTCTAATAAAATCAAGCAAATATCATTTACATATCAACATCTGCAATACAAGAAAATGGAAAAATAATATTATAACGTCTTCTTTTTGGTACTTTACATGTAAAATTCAATTTTTTTTTGACAAAACTCAATTGTAGTCAACGTGATATCCATTCTGTTTTGTTTGTAGTAGAACATTTTTAACGTCGCTAAAAATGTTTTAATATATAAGGAAAGAAATTTTGGCTATTTTCTGGATTAAATTGTAGTTAAAAACTATAAAATTTCTAAAAAAGTGCTATATAACAAAAGCTATAAAACGTTTTCTTTTATGTTTTAATGCGTACACTAACAAATAAAAAGCGTAATGTCCAATAAAATCTAGCAAACAACATTTATATTTCCACAACTGCAGTTAAAAAGAAGGGAAAAAATCATTTTATTACAATTTTTTATGGTTACTTTACGTAAAGTATTTAATTCATTTTCAACGAAACTCGATTGTAGTAAACCTGACATCACTTCTGTTTTGTTTCTAGTAGCACATTTCAAACGTCGCTTAAAATGTTTTAATATATTTAAAAAGCAATTGTTGCTTCTTTCCGGATTAAATCGTAGTTCAAAATTATAAAAAATCTAAAAGAGTTTAATACAACGAAAGATATGAAACATTTTTTTTAAGCTTTAAAGCGTATAATTACATATAAAAAGTAATAAGGATGAAAAAATATAGCAAACAACATTTATATTTGTACTACTAAAGTCAAAAAAAATGGAAAAAATCGTCTTATTACACCTATTTTTATATACTTTACGTGAAGAATGTAATTCTTTTTTAACGAAACTCTATTGCAGTAAACCTGACATTCATTCTGTTTTGTTTTTAGTAGCACAATTATACTTTCTCTAAAATTGTTTTAATATATTTAGAAAGAAATTTTCGCTTCTTACTGGATTATATCGTAGATAAAAATCATAAAAAATCTAAAAAAAGGCTATCAAACAGAATCTATTAAACGTTTATTTTCAAGCTTTAAAGCGAATACATACAAATAAAAATTGCTAAATCCAAAAAAATTTGGCAAACATTATTTATATTCGGAGTATTGCAGTCAAAAAAAGTAAAAAAATCATTTTACTACGACTTGTTTGGTTACTTAACGTGTAGAATTCAATACTTTTTGGAAGAATCTCGATTGTAGTCAACCTAAAATCCATTTTGTCTTGTTTTTAATTGAACATTTTACCGTCATTAAAAATTTTTCAATATATTTAAGTAAAATTTTGGCTGCTTTTCAGATTAAATAGTAGTTGAAAACTATCAGATACATAAAGAAATGCTATATACTAAAGGCGATAAAATGTATTCTTCGAAGATTTAGATTGTATACTAACCAATTAAAAGGTTTAGGTCCAATAAAATCTAGCAAATAAAATTTATATTTAAAACTGCAGTCCAAAAAAAGGAAAAAAATTATTTAATTACAACTTTTTTTTGTTTTTTTACGAGTAGAATTTCATTCTTTTTCGACGAAACTCGATTGTAGTAAACCTAACATCAATTCTGTTTAGTTTCTTATAGCACATTTTTACCGTCGCAAAAAATGTTTTAATATACTTAAATAAAAATTTTCTCTTTTTTTTGGATTAAATCAAAGTTTAAAACTAAAAAATTTCTAAACAAGTGCTATATAACAAAAGCTATAAAACGTTTTCTTTCAAGATTTAGAGCCTATAATAACAAATAAAATGTGTTATGTCTAATAAAATATAGCAAAAAACATTTATATTTCCATATTTGCAGTCAAAGAAAAGAGTAAAAATCATTTTATTACGACTTTGTTTGATTAATTTACATGTAGAATTTAATTCTCTTTCGACGAAGCTCGATTGTAGTCGACTTGACATCTATTTTGTCTTGTTTCTAATAGCACATTTTTACCCACGCTAAGAATATTTTAATATATTTGAGAGTAATTTTCGCTGCTTCCTAGATTCAATAATTTTTAAAATCTATCAGATATCTAAAGAAGTGCTATATAACAAACGCAATAAAACGATTTCTTTCAAGTTTTAAAACGTATACTAACAAATAAAAAGTGCTATGTCTAATAAAATTTAGCAAATATTATTTATATTTTGACAACTGCAGTCAAAAAAAGAAAAAAAATCATTTTTTGACGACTTTTTTTGGTTATTTTACGTAAAGAATTCAGTTCTTTTTCAACAAAACTTGATTGTAGTAAACCTGACATCTATTCTGTTTTGTTTCTAGTAACACGTTTTTACCGTCGCTAAAAATGTTTTAATATATTTAAAAAAAAATTTTCGCTTTTTCTTGATTAAATTTTAGTTTAAAACTATAAAATTTCTAAAAAAAGTGCTATATAACAAAATCTGTAAAATGTATTCTTTCAAGTCTTAAAGCGTATACTAACAAATTTAAAAATTTATGTCTAATAAAATCTAGATAATATCATTTACTATTCCATAATTGCAGTCGAAAAAAAGAAAAAAAATCGTTTTATTACAACTTTTCTTGGTTACTTGCCGTGTAGAATTCAATTATTTTTCGGCAAAAATCGATTGTAGTCAACCAAACATCTATTTTGTTTAGTTTCTAATAGCACATTTTTTCATTCGGTAAAAAATTCTCAATATATATAAGAAAAATTTTCGCTGCTTTCTAGATTAAAAAATAGTTAAAAACTATCAGATATCTAAAGAAATGCTATATAACAAAAGCTGTAAAACGTTTTCTTTTAAGTTTCAAAGCGTATACTAACAAATAAAAAGTGTAAAGTTCAGTAAAATCCAGCAAACAACATTTATATTTCAATAACTGCAGTCCAAAAAAAGGGAAAAAATTATTTTATTACAATTTTTTTGGTTACTTTACGTGAAAAATTCAATTCTTTTTCAACGAAACTCGATTGTAATAGACCTGACTACTATTCTGTTTTTTATCTAGTAGCAAATTTTTACCGTCGCTAAAAATGTTTTGATATATTTAAAAAGATATTTTTCCTACTTCCTGGAATAAATCGTAGTTAAAAACTATAAAATTTCTAAAAAAGTGCTCTAAAACAAACGCTTTAATACGTTTTGTTTTAAGATTTAAAGCGTATACTAACAAATAAAAAGTGGTATGTCCAATAAAATCTAGCAAATATCATTTACTTTTCATTAACTGCAGTCAAAGAAAAGAGAAGAAATGATTTTAAAACAATTTTGTTTAGTTACTTTACGTGAAATATTTAATTCTTTTTCGACAAATTTTGATTGGAACCAACCTAACATTTATTCTGTTTAGTTTCTAATTGCACATTTATACCTTTGCAAAAAAATTTATAATATATGTGGGAAGGGGAAACTGGAAAAAGGGGCTATGAAATTTAATACCATATAGTTGGTATGTAGCGACGTGCAGCGGTACGTTGCGATGCGAGAAATAGTGATAATGAACAAAGATCTAAGACTAGTCATTGTTTATCCTTTAAGCAGCGAACATCTTTTACTGTATTGAATTATATCAGATTAAATAGTATTTACATGAAAACAGTCTATTCATCTTTAAGAACCGTTTATTATTATTAACACTTGTATTTCTGATCTTTAATATTCAGATATTTATAGAAAGACTGATGAGAAGAGAAAGGAATCCTACATTTTGGGGATCGTCCGAGGATAAAAGAGAATAGATTTTATGTGTGCAATAAAAAGTCTTATAAAGTCGTATAAAGTCGTTTAAAGTCGCGTGAAGTTGCATAAAGTTGTATCAAGTTGACAGTTGCGTTACAGTTACTAGCAGTGTGAATCCGATTCTAAGTTGATTAAGAGTGTTGCGCGAGGAAAATTGACCACGCGTTAATTCTAAAGTAAAGTTGTGAAGTRATTGGTAGTGTTAGTGTAACAGTGATATAAGAAGACGATAAAGAAACATTAAGATTAAAAAATGTAGCTGTTTGAACGATGGCTTAATTCATGAGAGCGTTCGAAACAATTGCGGATGTGCAGGAATTTGGACGTGAGGAGTTGAACGAATWGGCCGTTATAAACACGTCACTAAGAAGACGAGTTGAAGAAAAATCGTCAAGGTAAAGCAGTCGAGGAAGAAGCCGTAACTTACACCTATGAGCAGTTTGACTCCATGAAATTAAGGGAGTTTAAAGAAGCAGCGATTAAGTTAAGGTTATCCACAGTCGGAAATAAGCAGGCGTTAAGAAATCGCTTTAATAATGTGATGAAAGATGAAGAAAGCGAAGACGAAGAAAGTGAAGAAGAAGAAGAAGAAGAAGGAGACAAAGGCAAGCGAGAAGAATAATCACAGAGTAGTGGACAACGAGGGGAAGGAGAAGCAGTTAGCGTTGCTACGCAACAACTCGCTTCGTTTTTCATAAAGGATGTAGAAGAAAGTCTATCATATTTCAACGGAGAGGATAAGCTACTGATAGACCATTGGATCAACGATTTGGAAGATACCAGCGCATTGTTGGGAGGGAACGATTTGCCGAAGTTTATCTACGGGAAACGTATGATAAAGGAGCAGCAAGACAATTTATATCGKTTGAAAGAGAAATTAAATCATAGGACAGATTAAAGCGTAGTTTGATTAGGGAATTTCAGGTAAAGGTAAATTTAGCGACGATTCATAAGCAGTTATCCAAGCGTAGACAACAACCAGGCGAAAGTAGTCGTTTGTACATTTATAGTATGCAAAAAATCGCGAATCAAGGAAACATCAAAGAAGACGCCCTTATACAGTACATGGCGGATAGTTTGTTAGGCGAACGTCACGGTAAGGCATTATTGTACGGATCCCGAACGCTCACTGAAATTAAAAATAATATTCAAATATTTATTAAACCTAAAGAAAGTAACTTACAAGAAACGCGATTTTGAAAAGATAATCAAGGAAACGTAGCGTCGGCACGTATCAGTAGATCTCCGGAGATAATAAAAGACTATTGATACAGGTGCGGTTCGGAAGCACATAGTTATCGTTTCTGTCTAGACAAAGAAAAATGTCTTAAATATTTTAAATGTAATAATTTCGGTCACATAGCGAGTCATTGTAATAAATCACTGCAGCTGTCAAAAATAAAGCAAGCATCAATTGTGTTTAATCAACTACGGATAAAGTTGCGATCAGGATTAATGGTTTGATAGCATATGCGTTATTAGATACGGGCAGCGAAGTAATCATTATAAATTCAGAGCTATATAATAAATTAGAAAGACAAAGATTATGTGAAACCACTCGACGATTGGCGTTTTTAAGTAATGCGATAATAAAGCTAATAGGGAGATGTGAAGTAAATATCGATATCGAAGACGGTATGTATGAAACGGATGTATTTGTAGTAAGCTAGTCAGATATGAGATTCGAAGTTCTTTTAGAAAGAGAGTTGCTGAAAGAGTTAGACGTTCGTATAAATAGAAGGCAAGTAGAGATAAGACGACAAGACAAAAGACTCAGCGAGGAGATAAACAAGGGATAGGCAAAATCGAGCGACTATGGTTATGTTGGTGGGGAGCGACGGACGGATACAGACGATATGAATGCAAATAAAGAAGTAGAAAATATAAATACGATAATAGATAAAAGTACGTAGATACGGATGAAATACACGTAAAAGAACCGTACAAGGTGCGTATAAAAGAATTAATACGAAATTATAAGCCAAATACTAAACCAGACGCGCGAACAGAGACAAAAGTAAAGTTGGGGGATAATATTCCAGTTTGTTCTAAGCCGAGGAGATTAGCTCCAAAAGAGAAAAAAATAGTCACGCAGCAATTAGAAGAATGGTTTGGCAAGGGAATAATTCAACCCAGTACATGTGAATGTAGTAGTCCGGTAGTAGTGGTACCTAAGAAGGACGGAACTTACAGAGTTTGTATTGATTACCGTAAATTAAATG
>NW_014570006.1:39685-41228 GCF_001313835.1 Polistes canadensis
AGCTGTTGTGTACCGTGTATATTAGCGGAGCGTAAACAGGGGAAAAAGAAAGGTCAGTTAAAGCAGATAACATTCGGTAATCCAACACGTATAAATACAAATAAGGGAACCGCATTCACGGCAACAGAGTTTAAAGAGTATTGCATAACGGAAAGGGTCGAGCACGTTCTAACTACCACTGGTATACCGTGAGGAAAAGGTCCGGTTGAAAGAATTATTCGAACTATTATCTCGGTACTGATTATGATGTCGATAGACGCGCCTGACAAATGGTATAAATACGTAGATAAGGTTCAAAGAGCGATTAGTAGCAGTTATCAGCGTAGTGTAGATGCGTCACCTTTCGGGGCGATGTCCGGCATAAAAATGAAGCAGCGCGAAGATTTAGCCTTTTTAGAATTAATAGACAAAGTGGCGATATTG
This sequence comes from Polistes canadensis, assembly GCF_001313835.1. NCBI lineage: Eukaryota > Metazoa > Arthropoda > Insecta > Hymenoptera > Vespidae > Polistes > Polistes canadensis. Next base: position 40,109 of record NW_014570006.1, read on the forward strand.
CAATATTCTGACGAGCGCTTAAGACTGAGAGAAGCACCAAAGGCAAGTCTGTTAATAATTCAAGAAGAAAATAGGCGTAATTATAACCGTAAATGTAAGAAAGCAAGTGTTTACAACGAAGGCGATTTAGTAGCGATAAAGCGCACGCAGTTTAATGCAGGCTTAAAGATACAAAAGAAATTCTTAGGTCCGTATAAGATATCTAGATATAAGAGAGACAACCAAAATGAAGTGTTCCGTGTTTGTGGGGGTGAAGGACCAAAGATCACCGCAACGGCGGCGGATTACATAAAACCGTTTGATAAGTTCCCTTCGGGGGCCGAAGGAGATGCTAATATGGCTGAGTGTGGGAAGGGGAAATTGGACAAACGGGCTACGAAATATAATACGATATATTTGGTATGATGCGACGTGCAGCGGTATGTTGTGATGCAAGAAATACTGATAAAGAACAAAGATCTAAGACTAATCATCGTTTAGCCTTTAAGCAGCAAACATCTATTACTCTATTGAAGTGTATTAGATTAAATTGTATTTACGTGGAAACAGTGTATTCATCTTTAGGGACAATTTATTAATATTAACACCAGCATTCCTAATTTTCAATATTCAGATAATCATAAAAAGACTGATGAGAAGAGAAAGGAATCCTACATATATATGTAAAAGAAATTTTCGCTACATTGTGAATTAAATCGTAGTTAAAAACTATAAAATTTTTATAAAAGTCTTACATAACAGAAGCTAGAAAACGTTTTCTTTCAAGATTTTAAGCTTACGTTAACAAATAAAAAGAATTAGGTCCAATAAAATCTAGCTTATATCATTTACAACTCAAAAAATGCAGTCCAAGGAAAGAGAAAAAATCATTTTATTACAACTGTTTTTGGTAACTTTACGTGTAGAATTCAATTCTTCTTGGACGAAACTCGATTGTAGTCAATCTGACATCTATTCTGTCTTTTTACTAGTAGCACATTTTACCGTCACTATAAATTTTTCAAAATATTTAAAAAAATTTTTGCTGCTTTCTGAATTAAATTGTAGTTCAAAACTATAAGATTCATAAAGAAATGACATATAGCAAAAGCTGTAAAACGTTTTCTTTCAAGTTTTAAAG
>NW_014570006.1:41901-44822 GCF_001313835.1 Polistes canadensis
ATTCTGTCTTGTTTCAAATAGCACATTTTTAACTTAATAAAAAAGATTTATTATATTTAAAAAGATATTTTTGCTACTTTCTAAATTAAACAGTAGTTCAAAACTAGAAGATACAAAAAGAAATTCTATAGAAAAAATCTGTAAAACGTTTTTGTCCAAGTTTTAAATCGCCTACTAACAAATAAAAAGTGTAACGTTCAATAAAATACAACAAGAAATATTTATATTTTAACAACTGCAGTCCGAAAAAAGGAAAAAAATCATTTTATTACGACATTTTTTTGTTACTTTACGTGAAGAATTCTATTCTTTTTCAACGAAACTCAATTGTAGTCAACCTGACATTAATTCTGTCTTGTTACTAATAGCACATTTTACTGTCACTATAAATTTTTCAAAATATATAAGAAAAATTTTTGCTGCTTTCTGAATTAAACTGTGTTTCAAAACTATCAGATACATAAAGAATTGCTATATAACAAAAGCTCTAAAACTTTTTCTTTTAAGTTTTAAAGCGTATACTAACAAATAAAAAGTGTTTCGTTCAATAAAATTCTGCAAATATCATTTATATTTTAAAAACTACAGTCCAAAAGAAAGAAAGACTCATTTTATTACAACTGTTTTTTGTTACTTTACGTGTAAAATTCCATTCTTTTTCGACGAAATTAGTTTAGAGTCAACCTTACATGTATACTGTTTAGTTCTTAATAGCACATTTTTACTATAGCTAAAAACTTGTAAATATATTTAAAATGAAATTTTTGCTACTTTTTGGAATAAATCGTAGTTAAAAATTATTAAAAATCTAAAAAAATGCTTTTTACCAAAAGCTATATACCGTTTTCTTTCAAGATTTAAAGCAAATACTTCCAATTAAAAAGTGTTTAGTCGGAAAAAATTTAGCAAACATCAATTATATTTGAACTACTGCAGTATAAACAAATAGAAAAAATTTCTTTTTTACAGCTTTTTTTGGTTACTTTACTCAAAGAATTTAATTCCTTTTCAACGAAACTCGATTGTAGTAAACCTGACATACTTTCGGTTTTGATTCTAAAGGCATATTTTTACATTTGCTAAAAATTTTTCAATACATTTAGAAAAAATTTTTGCAGGTTTTTAAATTAAATAATAGTTGAAAACTATCAGATTTCTAAAGAAATGCTTTATAAACACAGCCTAAAACAGTTTTGTTTTAAGTTTTTAGGCGCATAGTTACAAATAAAATGTGTTTGGTAGGATAAAATCCAGAGATTATCATTTATATATTTACAACTGCAGCCAAAAAAAAAATCATTTTATTACGACTGGTTTTGGTTACTTTACGTGTAGAACTAAATCCTTTTTTGACGATACTCGATTGTAGTCAACCAGACATCTATTCTGTTTTTCTTCTAGTAGCATATTTTTACCGTAGCTAAAAATCTTTAAATATATATAGAAGAAATTTTCTCTGCTTTCTAGATTACATAATATTGGAAAACTGTTAGAAAGCTAAAGAAAAGCTATATACCAAAATTTTTATAACGTTTTTTTTCAAGTTTTAAAGCGTACATTTACAAATAAAAAGTGTTAAGTCCAATCAAATCTAGAAAATAAAATTTGTTTTTGAACAACTGCAGTCCCAAAAAAGGAAAAAAATCATTTTATTAATACTTTTTTCGGTTTGTTTACGTGAATAATTTAAGTATTATTTGACAAAACTTAATTGTATTTAACATGACATCCATTCTGTTTAGTTTCTAATAGCTCATTTTTACAATCGCTAAAAATTTTTCAATATACTTAAAAGAAATTTTCGCTGCTTGCTGCATAGATTATTAGTTTATTACTATCCGATTTCTAAAGAAGTGCTATATACCAACTGCTTAAAAACGTTTTGTTTTAAGTTTTTAGGCGGATAGTTACAAGTAGAAAGTGTTTGGTATGATAAAATTACCAAATATCTTTTATATTTCAAAAACTGCAGTCCAAAGAAAAGAAAAAAATCATTTTATTACAACATTTTTTGGTTACTTTACTTGAAATATTCTATTCTGTATGACAAATTTTGATTTCAGTAAACCTAACATGTATTCTGTTTAGTTTCTAATAGCACATTTTTACCGTCGCTTAAAATGTTAAAATATATTTAGAAAAAAATGTTCGCTACTCTCTGGATTAAATCATAGTTAAAAAACTGTAAAAATTATAAGAAAGTGCTGTATAACAGAAGCTATAATACGTTTTCTATCAAGTTTTAAAACGTATACTAACAAATAAAAAGTGTTATGTCTAATAAAATCCTGCAAATATCATTTACATTACAAAACTGCTGTCCAAAAAAAGGAAAAAAATTATTTCATTACAACATTCTGCGGTTACTTTACGTTAAGAACTTAATTCTTTTTACACGAAACACGATTGTAGTAAACCTGACATCCATTCTGACTTGTTTCCAATAGCACATTTTTACCTTTACAAATAGATTTATTATATTTAAAAATAAATTTTTGTTACTTTCTAAATTAAACCGTAGTTCAGAACTAGCAGATACATAAAGAAATGCAATATAAAAAAAGCTGTAAAACGTTTTCTTTCAAGGTTTAAAGCGCTTACTCACAAATAAAAAGTGTTACGTTCAATAAAATCAAGCAAATAACATTTATATTTTAACAACTGCTGTCCAAAAAAAGGAAAAAAATCATTTTATTGCAACATTCATTGGTTACTTTACGTAAAGAACTAAATTCTTTTTCAACGAAACACGATTGTAGTAAACCTGACATCAATTCTGTCTTGTATCCAATAGCACATTTTTACCTTCACAAAAAAGATTTATTATATTTAAAAAGAAATTTTTGCTACTTTCTAAATTAATTCGTAGTTCAAAACTAGTAGATACATAAAGAAATTTTATATAAAAAAAGCTGTAAAAC
>NW_014570006.1:45896-48898 GCF_001313835.1 Polistes canadensis
CGCCAAGGAGCAAGAACAATTTTAGATAATTCTCCGATCCGATACCGACTTTCTTGCTGTCTTCTCGGCAAAGAGAATAAATGCCCTATTTTATGTCAGCTTGTAGAGCCAGTACTTTACCCGGGATCTGGGCTAGAAGCGGAACGTAACTCCTTTAATGAGTAAGAGATGACAACTTACCTTGATGTTAATATTGCTCTATGATTTTACGGAATCCTCGGAGTGCGGCCTTCTGTGCTAAATTCCGGAGCTCCTTAATTCCAATTGTGCTGGTGTTAAATTTTGAAGATAGGTACAAGGAATCAGGTGCAAAAGGTGCTTAGTTGTTGGTTCGAAACAATCCCAAAAATTTTAGGAAAAATAACAGTATATTCTTCAGTAAACTTTAACAATAATCAACACAAGGTTATGCACAGTATAACTCACAATACGAACACAGACAATAGCAAACGTAGAACTTTATAAATGTAAAGATTAAGAAACAATTATCGAAAACTCGTTTACAAACGTAGCAAGCTTAGTAATAGATGTCGAATTCAATAACAGATGTTGAACCCAATAGCAATTGTAACACTACGAAACAAATATCGAACTTATTCAACGCAGAAATAGTAGACAAAGGTACCACTCGAAACTCTCGACTTACGGTGTTAGGTCTTACTGATTTACCAACGGTAACAGATATTAAATTGTAAAAACCGTCAAAATTACTAAGGTTCACGCAATAGACTAATTTATAAAGCGAACTAATCAAATTATTGTAGTAGACTTTTTATGTGTTTTAAGTTTAATGGTTGCCGGTAAACTGACGGCGAGGAGTCTCTAAGCTCCCGACGTCGAGTCCCGTACGGCCGAGTAGGAGGTACCCCTACTCGCGCTAGGTGCTTCCTCCACTACCGACCCTTACCAACCCGTGGGAAAGGAATCTGCTGATCCTTTAGGTCTGCACGTGTGAATAAATATTAGTTACAATCAAGCTCTAAACTGCAGTCGTCAGCTGGAAATGGAATTTGCCTCGAAAAGTATCATTTACTATCAAGCGCTAATTCCTGGTAGCGACTAAAGTATCAGGTTACTATGAGGCAGAAATTCCCGGAACGGCACGTGCGCCGTAGAGATTTTTTTTCTTTGCCCGTGTGCCCTATTACAAATGTGGGAATTTTATGTTCCAGCTAACATTATTACTTCATATAATTGTTATTAACTATTTGTTCCATTAATTAACAATAACTGTTAAAATTTATTCCCAAATAAAAAGGACAGCAAAATAAATAAAAATGTTATCTGCAGCAACCATTTAATTAAAGATAAATGCAAATAGCAATTGTTATATCAACCAAACGTTAATAGCAAGTGTCGGTAATGTAGGAGCACGAAGTCGGTATTACGGACTTGCACTTATCGACAGACCTGCTTACCGACCCTATTGGTAGGTAAGGAAGGCTCCCACTTGAACGACAATTGATCCGTACCATTCTAATTTCCATATGCTACAAAAATGCAAATATCGATGGTCGTTCATGAGAGCACCCCTTAGATAAAAGTGCAAATTATACAATATGTAGAGAAAAACATCGCGTACTAAAATATTAGGATACAAACAATATAGATACAAGTTTGTTAATAAAGGAAAAAGCAAATATTAACGCTAAATATATAGAATTATGACAAAATTCAGATTTACAATAAATACTTAAATTTTCAAAATTAGTTGTCACTATGACGTAACAATCTTTTTTGTGAAGGTAAAAATGTGCTATTTGAAACAAGAGAGAATCAATGTCAGGTTTACTACCATCGTGTTTCGTTGAAAAAGAATTAAGTTCTTCACGTATAGTAACCGAAGAATGTTGTAATGAAATGATTTTGTTCCTTTTTTTGGACAGCAGTTGTTGTAATGTAAATGATAATTGCTGGATTTTATTAGACATAACACTTTTTTTTGTTAGTATACGTTTTAAAACTTGATAGAAAACGTTTTATAGCTTCTGTTATACAGCACTATATGGAAAATTTTATAGCTTTTAACAACGATTTTAACCAGAAAGTAGCAAAACTTTTTTTATAAACACAATAAAAATTTTTTAGCGATGGTAAAAATGTGTTACTAGAAACAAATCAGAATGCATATCAGGTTTACTTCAACCGAGTTTTGTTTAAAAAGAATTAAATTCTTCACGTAAGGTGAACAAAAAAAGTGGTTATAAAATAATTTTTTTCTTTTCTTTGGACTGCAGTTGTTAAAATATAAATGATATTTGCTTAATTTTATTGAACGTAAAACTTTTTATTTGTTAGTATGCTCTTTAAAACTTGATAGAAAACGTTTTACAGCTTCTTTTATATAACATTTCTTTATGTATCTGCTAGTTTTGAACTACGGTTCCATTTAGAAAGTAGCAAAAATTTATTTTAAATATAATAAATCTTTTTTGTGAAGGTAAAAATGTGCTATTTGAAACAAGAAAGAATGGATGTCAGGTTTACTACAATCGTGTTTCGTTGAAAAAGATTTAAGTTCTTCACGTAAAGTAACCGAAGAATGTTGTAATGAAATGATTTAATTCCTTTTTTTGGACAGCAGTGTTTGTAATGTAAATGGTATTTGCTGAATTTTATTAGACATAACACTTTTTATTTGTTAGTATACGTTTTAAAACTTTAAAGAAAACGTTTTACAGCTTTTTTTATATAACATTTCTTTATGCATCTACTAGTTTTAAACTACGGTTTAATTTAGAAAGAAGCAAAGATTTATTTTAAATATAATAGATCTTTTTTGTGAAGGTAAAAATGTGCTATTTAAAACAAGACAGAATGGATGTCAGGTTTACTACAGTCGTGTTTCGTTGAAAAATAATTAAGTTCCTTACGTAAAGTAACCAAAGAATGTTGTAATGAAATGACTTTATGCCTTTTTTTAAACAGCAGTTGTTGTAATGTAAATGATATTTGCTGGATTTTATTGAACGTAACACTTTTTATTAGTTAGTATGCGCTTT
>NW_014570006.1:49364-51859 GCF_001313835.1 Polistes canadensis
TATTTGCTGGATTTTATTAGAAATAACTCTTTTTATTTGTTAGTATACGTTTTAAAACTTGATAGAAAACGTTTTATAGCTTCTGTTATACAGCACTTTATAGAAAATTTTATAGTTTTTAACAACGATTTAAACCAGAAAGTATCGAAAGTTTTTTTTTAATTAAAATCACAATTTTTTAGCGACGGTAATAATGTGTTACTAGAAACAAATCAGAATGCATATCAGGTTTACTATAACGAAGTTTTGTTTTAAAAGAATTAAATTCTTCATGTAAGGTAACCAAAAAAAGTTATTATAAAATGGTTTTTTCCCTTCTTTGGTCTGCAGTTGTTAAAATATAAATGTCATTTGCTTGATTTTATTTAACGTAATACATTTTAATTGTTAGTATGCGTTTTAAAACTTGAAAGAAAACGTTTTACAGCTATTTTTATATAAAATTTCTTTATGTATCTACTCGTTTTCGACTACGGTTTAATTTAGAAAGTAGCAAAAATTTATTTTAAATATAATAGATTTTTTTTGTGAAGGTAAAAATGTGCTATTAGAAACAAGATAGAATAGATGTCAGGTTTACTAGAATTGTGCATCGTTGAAAAAGAATTGAGTTCTTCACGTAAAATAACAATACATTTTTGTAATAAAATGATTTTTTTCCTATTTTTGGACAGCAGTTGTTGAAATATAAAAGTTATTTGCTGGATTTTATTGAACGTTACACTTTTTATTAGTTGGTACGCGCTTTAAAACTTAAAAGAAAACGTTTTACAGCTTTTTTATATAACATTTCTTTATGTATCTACTATTTTGAAACTACGGTTTCCTTCGGATAGTAACAAAAATTTATTTTAAATATATTAAATCTTTTTTTAAAGGTAAAAATGTGCTAATAATAACAAGACAGAATCAATGTCAGGTTTACTACAATCGTGTTTCGTTGAAAAACAATTAAGTTCTTCACGTAAAGTACCCGAAGCATGTTGTAATGAAATGATTTTTTTCCTTTTTTTGGACAGCAGTTGTTGTAATGTAAATGATATTTGCTGGATTTTATTAGACATAACACTTTTTATTTGTTAGTATACGTTTTAAAACTTGATGGAAAACGTTTTATAGCTTCTGTTATACAGCAATTTATAGAAAATTTTATAGTTTTTAAAAACGATTTAAACCAGAAAGTAGCGAAAGTTTTTTTTTAATTATAATCACAATTTTTTAGCAACGGTAAAAATGTGTTACTAAAAACAAATCAGAATGCATATCAGGTTTTCTACAACCGAGTTTTGTTTTAAAAGAATAAAATTCTTCATGTAAGGTAACCAAAAAAAGTTGTTATAAAATGGTTTTTTTCCCTTCTTTGCTCTGCAGTTGTTAAAATATAAATGTCATTTGCTTGATTTTATTTAACGTAATACTATTTAATTGTTAGAATGCGTTTTAAAACTTGAAAGAAAACGTTTTACAGCTTTTTTTATATAACATTTCTTTATGTATCTACTCTTTTGGAACTACGGTTTAATTCCGATAGTAGAAAAAATTTATTTTAAATATAATAAATCTTTTTTTGAAGGAAAAAATGTGCTATTTAAAACAAGACAGAATCAATGTCAGGTTTACTACAATCGTGTTTCGTTGAAAAACAATTAAGTTCTTCACGTAAAGTAACTGAAGCATGTTGCAATAAAATGATTTTTTTCCTTTTTTTGGACAGCAGTTGTTGTAATGTAAATGATATTTGCTTGATTTTATTAGACATAACACTTTTTATTTGTTAGTATACGTTTTAAAACTTGATAGAAAACGTTTTATAGCTTCTGTTATACAGCAATTTATAGAAAATTTTATCGTTTTTAACAACGATTTAAACTAGAAAGTAGCGAAATTTTTTTTATTTATAACTACAATTTTTTAGCGACAGTAAAAATGTGTTACTAGAAACAAATCAGAATGCATATCAGGTTTTCTACAACCGAGTTTTGTTTTAAAAGAATTAAATTCTTCATGTAAGGTAACAAAAAAAAGTTGTTATAAAATGGTTTTTTTTCTTTTTTGGACTGCAGTTTTTGAAATATAAATGTAATTTGCTTGATTTTATTGAACGTAATACTTTTTATTTGTTAGTATGCGCTTTAAAACATGAAAGAAAACGTTTTACAGCTTTTTTTATATTGCATTTCTTTATGTATTTGCTAGTTTTGAACTACGGTTTATTTTTAAAGAAGCAAAAATTTCTTTTTAAATATATTAAATCTTTTTGGAAAGGGTAAAAATGTGCTATTTGAAACAAGACAGAATTAATGTCAGGTTTACTGCAATCGTGCTTCGTTGAAAAAGATTTAAGTTCTTCACGTAAAGTAACCGAAGAATGTTGTAATGAAATGATTTTATGCCTTTTTTTAAACAGCAGTTGTTGTAATGTAAATGATATTTGCTGGATTTTATTGAACGTAACACTTTTTATTAGTTAGTATGCGCTTTAAAACTTGAAAGAA
>NW_014570006.1:52317-55252 GCF_001313835.1 Polistes canadensis
TTATAGTTTTTAACAACGATTTAAACCAGAAAGTAGCGAATGTTTTTTCTTAATTATAATAAAAACTTTTTAGCGACGGTAAAAATGTGATACTAGAAACAAATCAGAATGCATGTCAGGTTTTCTACAACCAAATTTCGTTTTAAAAGAATAAATTCTTCACGTAAGGTAACCTGTCACGTCATAATGACAACTAATTTCGAAAATTCAAGTATTTATAGTAAATCTGAATTTTGTCATAATTCTATATATTTAGCGTTTTTATTTGCTTTTTCTTCATTAACAAATTTGTATCTATATTGTTTTGTATCCTAATATTTTAGTACGCGATGTTTTTCTTTACATATTGTATAATTTGCCATTTTATCTTATAGGTGCTCTCAGGAACGACCATCGATATTTGCATTTTTGTAGCATTAGGAAATTAGAATGGTACGGATCAATTGTCGTTCATTTGGAGACCTACCTTACCTACCAATAAGGTCGGTAAGCAGGTCTGTCGATAATTGCAAGTCTGTAATACCGACTTCCTGCTCCTACATTACCGACAGTTGCTATTTATATTTGGTTTATATAACAATTGCTATTTGCATTTATCTTTAATTAAATGGTTGCTGCAGATAACATTGTTATATATTTTGTTGTTCTTTTTTATTGGGAATAAATTTTAACAGTTATTGTTAATTAATGGAACAAATAGTTAATAACAATTATATGAAGTAATAATTTTAGCAGGAACATAAAATTCCCACAGTCGTAATAGGGCCCACGTGCAATAAAAAAAAATCTTTTGGCTCAGGTGTGGGGCGCACGTGCAGTTTCGGGAATTTCTGCCTGAAAGTAACCTGATACTTTAGTTGCTACCGGGAATTAGCGCTTGATAGTAAATGATACTTTTTGAGGCAAATTCCATTCCCAGCTGACGACAGCAGTTTGGAGCTTGATTGTAACTAATATTTTTTCACACGTGCAGACCTAAAGGATCAGCAGATTCCTTTCCCACGGGTTGGTAAGGGTCGGTAGTGGAGGAAGCACCTAGCGAGAGTGGGTGTACCTCCTACTCGGCCGTACGGGACTCGACGTGGGGAGCTTAGAGACTCCTCGCCGTCAGTTTACCGGCAACCATTATACTTAAAACACATAAAAAGTCTACTACAATAATTTGATTAGTTCGCTTTATAAATTAGTCTATTGCGTGAACCTTAGTAATTTTGACGGTTTTTACAATTTAATATCTGTTACCGTTGTTAAATCAGTAAGACCTAACACCGTAAGTCGAGAGTTTCGAGTGGAACCTTCGTCTACTATTTCTGCGTCGACTAAGTTCGATATTTGTTTCGTAGTATGACAATTGCTATTGGGTTCGACATCTGTTATTGAATTCCACATCTATTACTAAGCTTGTTACGTTTGTAAACGAGTTTTCGATAATTGTTTCTTAATCTTTACATTTATAAAAGTTCTACATTTGCTTTTGTCTGTGTTCGTATTGTTAGTTATACTGTGCATAACCTTGTGTTGTTTATTGTTTAAGTTTACTTAAGAATATACTGTTATTTTACCTAAAATTTTTGGAATTGTTTCGAACCAACAACTAAGCTCCTTTTGCACCTGATTCCTTGTACCTATCTTCAAAATTCTACACTAGCTTAATTGGAATTAAGGAGCTCCGGAAATCAGCACAGGGGGCAGCACTCCGAGGATTTCGTAAAATCATAGAGCAATATTAACATCAAGGTAAGTTGTCATCTCTTACTCATTAAAGGGGTTAAGTTCCGCTTCTAGCCCAGATCCCGTGTAAAGTACTTGCTCTACAGGCTGACCCAAAACAGGGCATTTATTCTCTTGGCCGAGAAGACAGCAAGAAAGTCGGTATCGGATCGGAAAATTATCTAAAATTGTTCTTGCTCCTTAGCGGTCCTCTTCTGGGACGTCACATACTCATTAAAGGTGTTAAGTTCCCCTTCTAGCACAGATCCTGGGAAAAGTACTAACTCTGCAGGCTGACCCAAAATACGGCATTTATTCTCTTTGCCATGAAGACAGCAAGAAAGTGGGTATCAGATCGGAGAATTATCTAAAATTGTTCTTGCTCCTTGGCGGTCCTCTTTTGGGACGTCACAGGAGGGTGAAAACTGGTGGCAGCGGTGGGATTGAAAAAAAGGGATGTGAGAGTCTTAACCTAATTTAGCTCGAATCCTCAGTGTGGGATCATTGCTATAATTCACATATAAGGGGAAAATATTTCATAGTAGTTGAAATCGCAACAGACCATACACGCGTTAGGACGGATTCTCCCATCTCTGACGGGGCGATGTGTGGATTCAATGACGAGTTAGCGGAAAAGGAATTATTAGTAAGAAAAAGAATGAAAGAAATCATTTTGTTCCAAGAACAGTTAAATAATTTGCAGTTGGAAAGTTATAAAAGACAGTAGGAACTAGACAGTAGAGAGAGCGAGATTGAAAATCAAAGAAAAGAGTTAGCACATAGAGAGCGTAAACTAGAATTAAGGAAAGAAGAAATTCGTAGGTCTATGGGCGAAGATTTTGGCGGCTTTCGAGGATTTGAACGATCGCGAACTCCGGTTGACTCATTTATCACCATATCAAGAACGCCAAATTTGTCGCCATCCAGTTTTCTACGGCTTGTTCTACCGCGTCAAACTATCTTTACTTCTTTGCCAAATAGTAACGATTTGAAAACAGAAAATGAGCGACTAAAGCGTGAATTAGGGGAGTAGTTTCTGCATCTCGTCCGCCCTCTCCTTTTCCACGTACAACGAATGCTTCGGTTAAATTGCGTGAAATTGTGGAGGCGGTACCAAGGTTCAATGGTCACAGCATCTCGGTTACTCAGTTTGCAAGAGCTTGTAAAAGAGCTCTTGATTCTTTGCCCGCTTGTTATTCTGCCGAAACAGAAACTTCACTAACCA
>NW_014570006.1:58078-60968 GCF_001313835.1 Polistes canadensis
TAGTTTGGCTCAAGTCAATTAAAGATCCGACTTCGAGACTCGTAAAATGGATTTTAAAGTTAGCTGACTATTCGTTTAAAATTGTGTATGGGCCCGGAATTGCTAATGCTAACGCAGATGCCTTATCCTGAAATACAGTAAAGACGAGGAGCGTACTCCCTGTATATGCGGACGATTCGGACGACAGCCCTATTATGTTCAATGTCAGACGCGCATTAACAGAAAACGAAGACTATGACCTCGACAAAACAGCTGACGGGACAGACGATCTCGACGTGACGTTACACTCGACAGCTGACGCTAAGATAACAGAAACAGACAATTAATACTCTGACGTCGGGAGTGCTAGTGACTCAGCTGACTACGATAAATTGTTTTCTCCGTACACACCAACGAGAGTAGATATGCGCTCAAGAATGATAACGGAAAATATATTCGAGTCAAGGGACTCTCTGCATTTAAGGCGAGATAACTTGATAGTATTTACAAATCTTAGCGGTACACCTTGTGACGATGGCGTTAAACTTTTGAACAAAGCTAAACGGCTCCCGAAATCGGAACATTTGGTGTTAGCTCGGGCTGGGGTAACTAACATCGGAAAATGTAAACTAGTAATAATACCTATAAAGAAACAAGCTGAGAACTCTACAAAATTCGAAACTCTTGTAGAGGCAATTAGCGCTTTACTTTCTGTTGCCCGCGAATTGGGACTTAAATCTGTAGGTATTTCTAAGACAAATAATATCGATGGCATCCCATGGTCGCATGTCCAAAGGAAACTTCAATATACTTTTGAATCAGAAATATGCAAAATAGTAATTTGTCTTAATGAAATTCTAATCCCAGAACAGGAAAAGCGTGATGACATTCCTGCGGAATGCCACTCTTCGGTTATCGGTGGACATAAGGGTGTAACAAAAACTTATAACAGAATTAGGCAGGGGTATCATTGGGCCAATATGAAAAAAGACATACAAGAATACATTAGAAATTGCGAAGGATGTCAATTAAAGAAATTAGTTAGAATAAAGTCCAAGATACTATTGATATTAAACGATACGCCAGGAGTGGCATTCGACAAAATTGCCATGGAYATTGTTGGACCACTTCCGGAAACAGAAAAGGGCAATAAATATATTCTATCCATACAGAATTCTTTAACAAAATTTTTCGTTGCAGTGGCTCTAAGGACTGCTACATCAGTTGATGTTGCGGAGGGCATGGTCCATAADTTTTGTAATATATTCGGAGCGCCACGCTTAAATCTGACGGATCAAGGGAAAAATTTCACAGGCTCCTTACTGAGGGAAATTGCTAAACAGTACCGTTGTAAGCAAATAAAAACCACAGCATTTCACCCACAGTCAAATGGGTCACTTGAGCGTTCGCATATTGTATTAATGGAATACTTAAAACAATTTATTAGTAAGAAGAGCCAGTGGGATAATTGACTCACTCATGCTATGTTCGCATACAATACTAGCACGCATGAGGGAACTAGGTTCACGCCTCATGAATTGGTATTCGGAAGAMAAGCGAATGCTCCCTCGGGAGAGGTGCTTACGAACATTGCCCTAGAGAATACCTATTTAGAATACTATTTAGACTTAGTTCATAAAATTAGGTCAGTTAAGAAAATAGCAAGAAGGAACCTGGTGGGCGCAAAAATAAAATGCAAATTTTATTATGATCAAAATTCTCGCGGCCAAAAACTTAAGGTCGGAAATCGCGTCTATTTGTTGAAACAACCAACTTCTAAGCTTGCAGACCAGTACACTGGCCCCCACCAGATTCTAGAGATTCTACGTAACAATAACATAAAAATTAGTTATAAAAATGGAAGTAGGATTGTCCATCGAGACAAAGGTAAATTAAATAGAAATAAAAATTAGGACAATTCTTGCATAGTTATCACATATATAACCTTTGTATGAATATATTATAACAAAATTTTTGTCAAGACCTGTACATCTGCAACAGAAGGGATGCATTCCGAACTTTGCTGCATAATCATCGGTTGCGTCACCATGGCTTCCGCATTGTTGGGTTACGATTGCGGCGGAACAGCTGCGAATATAACATCTGTGTCACTGCTAGGGACGTGGGACTGCAATCTTCCCACTACGGCACCCAATCAAACGAAGACGAACATACAGCTGTTGCAGCTGACTGACTACGATACAACACCGGTATACCAGTGTCGGATTGAAGTTGACCGTGTCATTTATTACTGCGGCATGAGCTCGCATATATCAGCTGTTAATAACGGGCGCCGCGTATATCTGATGGACGTGTCTGCCGACGTTTGCAAATCGATTATTAGTACCGGTACACTTTCTTTAAGTTCGTTCACCTAATTGACTGGACTTTGGGTAAATACGACCGATTTTCGGAGTGTTACATTAGCAGGCCTTATAGCCACCGACGGTAAGTGCCTCGGCACACAATACGCAGATACCGACGGAACATGGGACGGTGTGGTAGTTCAAAGTGTAGTACGAACAAATATAATAACATATACGGGAACAGTGAGAGTGAAGGATAATGTGATCTCACTACAGGGAAATGTGCGGTACACCTTTTCGGAGGGAGCATGCCTCACCCACGAGGACGGAAGAGCATTTTGGACAATGATTCATAAATCGGCGTGCAACTTCGAACAATACACAGCTTTATACGAAGGCACAGCAACAAAAATAGTCTCGCCTGTTACCGTTTCACTGCTGTCAACAATGTATATGGTGACAGAGGGGGATACGACTTTCGCATTAATGGGAAGGGAAGAACACTATCTCTGTAGGTATAGTTTGATCACGACAGAACATCCGAGGCTGTTCATTTTAGAAACACAGCGGGGAAGATCGTTCACATCGATGGCGAAAATAACACC
>NW_014570006.1:62630-65421 GCF_001313835.1 Polistes canadensis
GTAAAGAACCAAATTCTTTTTCAACGAAAATCGATTGTAGTAAACCTGACATCTATTCTGTCTTGTTTCTATTAGCACATTTTTWCCTTCACAAAAAAGATTTAATATATTTAAAATAAATTTTTGCTACTTTCTAAATTATACCGTAGTTCAAAACTAGCAGATACATAAAGAAATGCTATATAAAGAAAGCTGTAAAACGTTTTATTTCAAGTTTTAAAGCGTATAATAACAAAATAAATGTGTTGCGTTCAATAAAATCCAGCAAATTATATTTATATTTCAACAACTGCAGTCCGAAAAAAAGAAAAAAATAATTTTATTACATTTTTTGGTTACTTTATATAAAGAATTCAATTTTTTTTTAACGAAAATCGATTAGTATAAACCTGACATCCATTCTGTCTTGTTTCTAATAGCACATTTTCGCCTTCACGAAAAAGTATTAATATATTTAAAAAAATTTTTGGCTGCTTTCTGAATTAAATTGTAGTTTAAAACTAGCAGATACATAAAGAAATGCTATAAACTAAAAGCTGTAAAACGTTATCTTTCAAGTTTTAAAGCGCATACTAACAAATAAAAAGTGTTACGTTCAATAAAAGGAAGCAAATAACTTTTATATTTCAACAACTGCAGTCCAAAAAAAGGTAAAAAATCATTTTATTACAACATTTTTCGGTTACTTTACGTAAAGAACTTGATTCTTTTTCAACGAAACTCGATTGTAGTAAACCTGACATTTAATCTGTTTTGTTTCAAGTAGCAAATTTTTACCGTCGTTAAAAATGCATTAATAAATCTAAAAAGAAATTTTCGCTTCTTTCTAGAATAAATCGTAGGTAAATATTATAGAAAATATTGAAAGTGCTATTTAACAGAAGCTATAAAACTTTAACTATCAAGTTTTAAAGCGCTTATTAACAAATAAAAAGTTTTATATCCAATAAAACTTAGCAATATATAATTTACTTTTTACCAACTGCATTTGAAAAAAAAAAATAAATCCTTATATTATAACATTTTTTGGTTACTTTACGTGAAGAATTCAATTCTTTTTCAACGAAAATCGATTGTAGTAAGCCTGACATCTATTCTGTCTTGTTTCCAAAAGCACATTTTACCGTCGCTAAAAATTTTTTAACATATTTAGGAACAATTTTCGCTGCTTTTTTGGTTGAATAATAGTTGAAATCTATCAGATATCAGAAAAAGTACAATAAAACAAAAGTTATAAAACGTTTTCTTTTAAGTTTTAAAGCGTATACTAACAAACAAAAAGTGTTATGTCTAAAATAATCTAGATAAAATCAATTACTTTTCCGCAATTGCAGTCGAAGAAAAGAGAAAAAAACATATTATTACAACTTTTTTTAGTTACTTAAAGTGTAGAATTCAATTATTTTTTGACAACTATTCGATTGTAGACAACCAAACATCTATTCTGTTTAGTTTCTAATAGCACATTTTTACATTCACTAAAAAATTTGCAATATATTTAAAAAGAAATTTTTGCTAAATTCTTGATTTAATTGTAGTTTAAACGTATAAAAATCTAAAAAAGTGCTATTTAACAGAAGCTATAAAACGTTTTTTTTCAAGACTTAAAGAGTATACTAACAAATAAAAAGTGTTAAGTCTAATAAAATCTAGCAAATAACATTTATATTTTAAAAATTGCAGTCCAAGAAATGAGAAAAATTCATCTTATTACAACTTCATTAAGTTAATTTACGTGAAGAATTAAAGTATTTTTCGACGAAACTTGATTGTATTAAACCTGACATCCATTCAGTCTAGTTTCCAATAGCACTTTTTTACCGTCGTCTAAAATAATTCAGTATATTTAAGAGAAGTTTTTGCTGCTTTCTGGAGTAAATTATAGTCAAAAACTATCAGATTACTAAACTAGTGCCATATAACAAAAGCTATATACCTTCTCTTTCAAGTTTTAAAGCGTATACTAGCAAATAAATAGTGTTTAGCTTATTAAAATCTAGCTTATAAAATTTATATTTTTACATTTGCAGTCCTAAAAAAGGAAAAAAATCATTTTATTAAAAAATTTGATTGTCATTTTACGTGAAGAACTCAATTCTTTTTCAACGATACACGATTGTAGTAAACCTGACGTCTATTCTCTCTTGTTTCTAATAGCACATTTTTGCCTTCACAAATAAGATCTATTATATTTAAAATAAATTTTTGCTACTTTCTAAATTAAACCGTAGTTCAAAACTAGTAGATACATAAAGAAATGTTATATAAAAAAAGCTGTAAAACGTTTTCTTCCAAGTTTTAGAGCGCATACTAACTAATAAAAAGTGTTACGTTCAATAAAATCAAGCAAATGACATTTATATTTCAACAACTTAAGTCCAAAGAAGGGAAAAAAACCATTTTATAACAATTTTTTTTGGTTACCTTACGTGAAGAATTTAATTCTTTTTAAACGAAACTCGGTTGTAGTAAACCTGATATGCATTCTGATTTGTTTCTAGTAAAACATTTTCACCATCGCTAAAAAATTTTTATTATATTTAAAAAATAGTTTCGATACTTTCTTTTTTAAATCGTTGTTAAGAACTAAAAAATTTTCTATAAAGTGCTGAATAACAGAAGCTATAAAACGTTTTCTATCAAGTTTTAAAACGTATACTAACAAATAAAAAGTGATATGTCTAATAAAAWCCAGCAAATATCATTTACATTACAACAACTGCTGTCCATGAAAAGAGAAAAAATCATTTTATTGCAACATTTTTTGGTTACTTTACTTAAAGAATTCAAT
>NW_014570006.1:66998-68134 GCF_001313835.1 Polistes canadensis
ACCGTAGTTCAAAACTAGCAGATACATAAAGAAATGCTATATAGAAAAAGCTGTAAAACGTTTTATTTCAAGTTTTAAAGCGTATAATAACAAAATAAATGTGTTGCGTTCAATAAAATCCAGCAAATAATATTTATTTTTCAACAACTGCAGTCCGAAAAAAAGAAAAAAATAATTTTATTACATTTTTTGGTTACTTTATATAAAGAATTCAATTTTTTTTAACGAAAATCGATTGTTATAAACCTGACATCCATTTTGTCTTGTTTCTAATAGCACATTTTCACCTTCACGAAAAAGTATTAATATATTTAAAAAAATTTTTTGGCTGCTTTCAGAATTAAATTGTAGTTTAAAACTAGCAGATACATAAAAAAATGCTATAAACTAAAAGCTGTAAAACGTTATCTTTCAAGTTTTAAAGCGCATACTAACAAATTAAAAGTGTTACGTTTAATAAAATGAAGCAAATAACTTTTATATTTCAACAACTGCAGTCCAAAAAAAGGTAAAAAATCATTTTATTACAACATTTTTTGGTTACTTTACGTGAAGAACACAATTCTTTTTCAACGAAACACGATTGTAGTAAACCTGCCATCTATTCTGTCTTGTTTCTAATAGCACATTTTTATTTTCACAAAAAAAATATAATATATTTAAAATAAATTTTTGCTACTTTCAAAATTAAACCGTAGTTCAAAACTAGCAGAGACATAAAGAAATGCTATATACCAAATGCTGTAAAACGTTTTCTTTCAAGTTTTAAAGCGTATACTTACAAATAAAAAGTGTTACGTTTAATAAAATCCAGCATATAACATTTATGTTTCAAAAACTGCAGTCCAAAAAAAGGAAATAAATCATTTTAGTACAAAATTTTATTGTTATTACGAAAAGAACTCAATTCTTTTTCAACGAAAATCGATTGTAATAAACTTGTCATCTATTCTGTCTTGTTTCTAAAAGCACATTTTCACCTTTACGAAAAATTATTAATATATTTAAAAAGAAATTTTTTGCTACTTTAGGAATTAAACTGTAGTTTCAAACTAGCAGATACATAAAGTAATGCTAGTGTTGGAAAAATAAAGTGAGTTTCCTATCTTGGTATCTCAGGCGTCTCCGATACAGTG
>NW_014570007.1:0-494 GCF_001313835.1 Polistes canadensis
TTGGTTACTTTACATGAAGAATTCAATCCGGTATCAACGAAACTCGATTGTAGTCAACCTGACATCTATTCTGTCTTGCTACTAATATAACATTTTCCCGTCACTATAAATTTTTCAATATATTTAGGAAGAATTTTCGCTGATTTCTAAAATAAACCGTAGTTCGAAACTATCAGATACATAAAGAAATCCTATGTAACAAAAGCTGTAAAACGTTTTCTTTCAAGTATTAAAGCGTATACTAACAAATAAAAAAGGTTAAGTTCAATAAAATCCAGCGAATAACATTTATATTTCAGCAACTGCAGTCCAAGAAAAAAGAAAACATCATTGTATACCAATATGTTTAAGTTACTTTACGTGAAAAATCCAATTCTTTTTCAACGAAACTCGATYGTAGTAAACCTGACATTTAATCTGTTTTGTTTTTAGTAGCATATTTTAACCGTCGCTAAAATTGTTTAAATATACCTAAAAAGAAATTTTGCTACTTT
>NW_014570007.1:1018-11317 GCF_001313835.1 Polistes canadensis
ACTAACAAATAAAAAGTGTTACGTTCAATAAAATCCAGCAAATAACATTTATATTTCAACAATTCCAGTCCAAAAAAAGAAAAAAAATCATGTTAATAAAACATTTTTTGGTTACGAAACGTGATGAATTCAATTCTTTTTCAACAAAAATCGATTGTAATAAACCTGACATCCATTCTGTTTTGTTTTTAGTAGCACATTTTAACCGTCGGAAAAAATGTTTAAATATAATTAGAAAGAAATTTTTGCTACTTTCTAAATTAAACTGTAGTTCAAAACTATTAGATACATAAAGAAGTGCTATATAAAAAAAGCTGTAAAACGTTTTCTTTCAAGTCTTAAAGCGTACACTAACAAATATAAAGTATAACGTTAAATAAAATCCAACAAATAACATTTATATTTCAACAACTGCAGTCCAAAAAAATGAAAAAAATCATCTTATTACAACATTTTTAGGTTACTTTACGTGAAGGATTTAATTCTTTTTTAACAAAACTGGATTGTAGTAAACCTGACATCTATTCTGTCATGTTTCTAATAGCACATTTTTACCTTCACAAAAAAAAATTAATATATTTAAAAAGAAATTTTTGCTACTTTCTGATTTAAACCATAGTTCAAAACCAGAATATACATAAAGAAATGATATATAAAAAAAGGTGTAAAACGTTTTTTTTTCAAGTTTTAAACCGCATACTGACAAATAAAAAGTTTTACGTTTAATAAAATCCTGCTAACAACGTTTATATTTCAACAACTGCTGTCAAAAAAAAGAAAACATCATTGTATTACATCATTTTAAATTACTTTACGTGAAGAATCCAATTCTTTTTCAACGAGACTCGATTTTAGTAAACTTGACATTTATTCTGTTTTGTTTCTAGTAGCCCATTTTAACCGTCGCTAAGAATGTTTAAATATATTTAGGAAGAAATTTTTGCTACTTTCTGGATTAAACCGTAGTTCAAAACTATCAGATACATAAAAAAATGCTATAAAACGAAAGCTGTAAAACGTTTTCTTTCAAGTTTTAAAGCGTATACTAACAAATAAATAGTTTTACGTTCAATAAAATACAGCAAATAACGTTTATATTTCAACAACTGCAGTCCAAAAAAAAAGAAAACATCATTGTATTACAACATTTTTAAGTTACTTTACGTGAAGAATCTAATTCTTTTTCAACGAAACCCGATTGTAGTAAACTTGACTTTTATTCTGTTATGTTTCTAGTAGCACATTTACCCGTCGTTAAAAATGTTTAAATATATTCAGAAAGAAATTTTTGCGACTTTCTGAAATCAACAGTAATTTAAAACTAGCAGAAAATTAAGGAAATGCTATATAACAAAAGCTGTAAAACGTTTTCTTTTAAGTATTAAAGCGTATACTTATAAGTAAAAAACGTTATGTCTAATAAAATCCAGCAAATAACATTTATATTTCAACAATTGCAGTCCAAAAAAAGGAAAAAAATCAGGTCATTACAATATTTTTCGGTTACTTTACGTGAAGAACTCAAATCTTTTTTAACGAAAATCGATTGTAATAAACCTGACATCNTCGATTGTAATAAACCTGACATCTATTCTGTCTTGTTTCAAATAGCACATTTTTACCTTTACAAAAAAGATTTAATATATTTAAAAGAAAATTTGTGTTACTTTCTGAATTAAACTGTAGTTAAAAACTAATAGATACATAAAGAAATGATATATAACAAAAGCTGTAAAACGTATTCTTTCAAGTTTTAAAGAGTATTCTAACAAATATAAAGTATAACGTTAAATAAAATCCAACAAATAACATTTATATTTCAACAACTGCAGTCCAAAAAAAGGAAATAATCATTTTATTACAACATTTTTTGGTTACTTTTCGTGTAGAATTTACATTTTTTTCGACGAAATTCGATTGTAGGCAACCTGACATCCATTCTGTCTTGTTTTTAATAGCAAATTTTTCCGTCAGTAAAAATTTTTCAATATATTAAAAAAAATTTTTGCGACTTTCTGAAATCAACAGTAATTTAAAACTAGCAGATACATAAGAAAATGCTATATAAAAAAAGCAGTAAAACGTTGTTTTTCAAGTTCTAAAGCGCATACTAACAAATAAAAAGTGTTACGTTCAATAAAATCCAGCAAATAACATTTATATTTCAACAATTGCAGTCCAAAAAAAGGAAAAAAATCATGTCATTACAACATTTTTTGGTTACTGTACGTTAAGAACTCAATTCTTTTTCAACAAAAATCGATTTTAATAAACCTGACATCCATTCTGTTTTGTTTTTAGTAGCACATTTTAACCGTCGCTAAAAAAGTTTAAATATATTTTGAAAGGAATTTTTACTACTTTCCGAATTAAACCGTAGTTCAAAACTATTAGATACATAAAGAAATGCTATATAACAAAAGCTGTAAAACGTTTTCTTTCAAATTTTAAAGCGTATACTAATAAGTAAAAACTGTTATGTTTAATAAAATCCAGCAAATTACATTTATAATTTAACAACTGCAGTCCATAAAAAGAGAAGAAATCATTTTATTACAACTTTTTTGGATTTTTTTACGTAAAGAATTTAATTGTTTTTCAACAAATCTCGGTTGTAGTAAATCTGACTTGTTTCTAATAGCACATTTTTACAGTCGCTAAAAATTTTTTAATATATTTAAGAGAAATTTTTGCTGCTTTTTAGATTAAATAATATTAGAAAAATATCAGATATCTAAAGAAGTGCTATATAACATATGCTATAAGTCGTTTTCTTTCAAGTTATGAGGCGTACTCTAACAAATAAAAAGTGGTAACTCCGAAAAAATCCAGCAAATATCATTTACATTTCAACAACTGCAGTCCAAAAAAAGAGAAAAAATCTTTTTATTTAAACTATGTAAAGTTACTTTACGTAAGGAATTGATATTTTTTCAACGAAATTCGATTGTAGTCAACCAAACATCTATTCTAATTAGTTTCTAATAGCAAATTATTACCGTCGCTAAAAACTTTTCAATACATTTAAAAAAAATTTTTGCTACTTTGTGAATTGAATCTTAGTTTAAAACTATTAAATTGCCATAATCTGCTATTTTAACAGAAGATATAAAACGTTTTCTTTTAAACTTTAAAGCATATAATTACAAAAAAAAAGTGTAAAGTCCGAAAAAATCCTGCGAATATCATAAAAATTTTGACCACTACAGTACCTGAAAAGAGAAAAAATCATTTTATTACAACTTTTTTTGGTTAGTTGGCGTGTAGAGTACACTTCTTTTTGGACAAAATTCGATTGTAGTCAACGAAACATCTATTCTGTATAGTTCCTAATAGCAAATTTTACCGTCGCTAAAAATATTCCAATATATTTAAAAGAAATTTTGGGTACTTTCTAGATAAAATTTTAGTTAAAAACTATAAAATTTTAAAAATAGTGCTATATAACAAAAACTACATAACGTATTCTGTCAAGTTTTAAAGCGTATACTGGCAATTAAAAAGTGTTCGGTACAATAATAACTAGCAAGTTACATTTATTCTTTGACAGTTGTAGTCCATAAAAAGGGAAAAAATAATTTTTTTTTACTTCTTTTGGTTACTTCACGTGTAGAATTTAATTTTTTTTCGACAAAATTCGATTGTAGTGAACCAAACATCTATTCTAATTAGTTTCTAATAGCATATTTTTACCGTCGCTAAGAATAATTAGATGTATTTAAAAGAAATTTTTTCTATTTTCTGTATAAAATCGTAGTTAAAAACTATAAAATTTAAAAAATAGTGCTATGTAACAATAGCTGCATAACGTTATCTTTTAAGTTTTAAAGCGTATACTAAAAAGTAAAAAGTATTAGATACAATAAAATCTAGCTAATTACAATAATATTTTGACATCTGCAGTCCATAAAAAGGAAAAAAGTCATTTTTTTCTCCTTTTTTTTAATACTTTACGTTTATAATGTAATTCTCTTTCGATGAAAATCGATTGTTGTCAACCAGACTTTCATTCTGTCTTGTTTCTTATAGAACATATTTACCGTTGCTAAAAACTTTTTATTACATTTATTAAAAATTTTGGCTGCTTTTTAGAATAAATAATTGTTGAAAAATATCAGATATCAAAAGAAGTGCTATATAACATATGTTATAAAACGTTTTCTTTCAAGTTTTAAAGCGTATACTAACAAATAAAAAGTGTTAAGTCTAAAATAATATAGCAAATAACATTAATAATTTAACAACTGCAGTCCAAAAAAAGGGAAAAAACCATTTCATTACAACTATATTAAGTTACTTTACGTAACGAATTTAATTTTTTTCGCGACAAAATTCGATTGTAGTCAACCATACACTCATTCTGTTTAGTTTCTAATAGCACATTTTTACCATCGTTAAAAATAATTAAATATGTTTAAAAGAAATTTTCGCTACTTTGTGAATTAAATCTTAGTTTAAAACTATTAAATTTCTATAATCTGCTATTTAACAGAAAATATGAAACGTTTTGTTTTAAACTTTAAAGCATATAATTACAAATAAAAAGTGTAAAGTCCGAAAAAATCCGGCAAATCTCATTAAAATTTTACCCACTACAGTCCTAGAAAAGAGAAAAAGTCATTTTATTACACCTTTTTTTGGTTAGGTTGCATGTAGAATTCACTTTTTTTTCGAAAAAATTCCATTGTAGTCAACGAAAAATCTATTCTGTATAGCTCCTAATAGCACATTTTACCGTCGCTAAATAATTCAATATATTTAAAAGAAATTTTAGTTATTTTCTAGATAAAATCGTAGTTAAAAACTATAAAATTTAGGAAATAGTGCTACATAACATAAACTCAATAACGTATTCTTTCAAGTTTTAAGGCGTATACTAGCAAATAAAAAGTGTTAGGTCCCATAAAATCTAGCAAATTTCATCTATATTTTGACAAATGTAGTCCATAGAAAGGGAAAATGTCATTATTTTCTACTTTTTTTGGTTACTTTACGTTAAGAATGTAATTCTCTTTCGATTAAACTCGATTGTTGTCAACCTGACTTTCATTCTGTCTTGTTTCTTATAGCACATTTTACCTTCACTAAAAATTTTTAAATATATTAAAGAAAAATTTTCGATGCTATCTAGATTAAATAATAGTTGAAAACTATCAGATGTCTAAAGAAGTGCTATATACTAAAAGCTATAAAGCGTTTTCTATTTAGATTTTAGGCGTATACTTACAAGTAAAAATTGTTTAGTCCCATAAAATAAAGCAAATATCATTTATATTTAAACCACTGCAGTCCAAAAAAAAAATTATTCTATTACAAATTTTTTTAGTTACTTTACGTTTAGAATTTTATTCTTTTTCGACGAAATTCGTATGCAGTCAAACTAACATCCATTCTGTTTAATTTCTAATAGCAGATTTGTACCGTAGCTTTCAATTTTTTATAATATTGAAAAAGAAATTTTCGCTGCTTTCTAGTTTAAATAATAGTTGAAAACTATCGGATTTTTAAAGAAGTGCTACTTAACAGTATATATGAAACGTTTTCTTTCTAGTTTTAAGCGTATTCTAACGAATAGAAAGTGTTAAGTGCAATAAAATCTAGCAAATACCCATTATATTTTACTGACTAAAATCCAAATAAGAAGAAAAAATCATTTTATTACGACATTTTTTTGTTACGATACGTGTAGATTTCAATTCTTTTTTTGACGATACTGAATTGTAGTAAACCTGACATCCATTCTGTTAAGTTTCTAATGGAACATTTTTACCTCTGCTAAAAAATTGTTAATATATTTAATAAAAATTGCCGCTACTTTGCGAACTAAATCGTGGTAAAAAACAACTACATATCAAACAAAGTGCTATATAACAGAAGCTATGAAACGTTTTCTTTCCAGATTTAGAGCGTATGCTGACAAATGAAAAGTGTTAAGTCCAATAAAATCTAGCAAATATCATTTATATTTCAACAACTGAAGTCGATCCTGTTTTGTTTTAAGTAGCACAATTTTATTGTAGCTAAAAATCTGTTATATATTTAAAAAGAAATTTTCGCTACATTCTGGAATAAATCGTAGTTAAAAACAATAAAATTTCTAAAAAAGTGCTATATAACAACAGCTATAAAACGATTTCTTACAAGTATTAAAGCGTATACTAACAAATAAACGGTGTTTAGTCCAATAAAATATATCAAATAACGTTTATATTTCAAAAACTAGAGTCCAAAAAAAAGGGGAAAATCATTTTAATACAACTTTTTTTTGTTACTTTACGTGAAGAATTCAATTCCTTTACAACGAAACTCGATTGTAGTAAACCTGAAATCTATTCTGTTTTGTTTTTAGTAGCACATTTTTACTGTCACTTAATAATTTTTAATTGATTTAAAAAGAAATATTCGCTACTTTCTAGTTTAAATCGTAGCTAAAAACTATAAAATTTCTAAAAAAAATGCTATATACCAAAAGCTATAAAACGTTTTCTTACAAGTTTTAAAGCGTATACTAACAAATAAAAAGTGTTAAGTCTAATAAAATCTAGCCCATAACATTTATATTTCAACAACTAAAGTCCAAAAAAAGGGAAAAAATCATTTTAATGCAACTTTTTTTTGAAACTTTATGTGTAAAATTCAATACTTTTACGACGATACTCGATTGTAGTTACCCTGACATCCATTCTGTTTAGTTTTTAGTATCACATTTTTACCGCCGCTAAAAATTTATAAATATAATTAAAAGAAATTTTCGTCACTTTCTGGATAAAATCGTTGTTAAAAACTATAAAAAATCTAAAAAATTTCTATTTTACAGAAGCTAGGAAACGTTTTCTTTCAATTTTTAAAGCGTATACTTACATATAAAAAGTTTTAGGTCCAAAACAATTTGGCCAACATCATTAAACATTTGGACTACTTCAGTAAAAAAAAAAGAGAAAAAATCATTTTATAACGAATTTTTTTCGTTACTTTACGTGTAGAATTCAACTCTCTTTCGACGAAACTCGATTGTAGGCAACCTGACATACATTCTATCTTGTTTCTAATAGCACATTCTACCTACACTAAAAATTTTTTAATATATTAAAGAAAAATTTTTGCTGCTATCTAAATAATAAATAGTTGAGTACTATAAGATATCTAAAGAAGAGATATACAACAGAAGCTTATAAGCGTTTTCTTTTAAGTTTTTAGGCAGATAATTACAAATAAAAAGTGTTTAGTCCGATAAAATCTAGCAAATAACATTTATATTTCAACAACTGCAGTCCAACAAAAGAGAAAAAATCATTTTACTACAACTTTTTTTGGTTACCTTACGTGTAGAATTCAATTCTTTTTCGACGAAATTCGTATGCAGTCAACCTAATATCCATTTTGTTTAATTTCTAATAGCACATTTCTACCGTAGCTTACAATTTTTTAATATATTGAAAAAGAAATTTGAGCTGCTATCTAGCTTAAAGAATAGTTTAAATCTATCAGATTTCTAAAGAAGTAGTATATAACAACAGCTTTTAAACTTTTTGTTTTAATTTTTTAGGCGTATAGTCACAAATAAAAAGTGTTTGGTCCAAAAAAGCCAACAAATATAATTTATATTTAAACAACTGCAGTCTGAGAAAAGAGAGAAAATTATTTTATTAGGACTTTTATGGTTACTTTACGTGTAGAATTCAACTCTCTTTCGACGATACTCGATTAAAGTCAACCTAACATCTATACTGTTTAGGTTCTAATAGTACATTTTTACCTCTGCTAAAAAATTTTTAATATATTCGATAAAAATTTTCGCTACTTTGTGAACTAAATCGTAGTAAAAAACAACCAAATATCTAAAAAAGTGCTATATAACAGAAGCTATCAAACGTTTTTTTTCAAGATTTAAAGCAATACTTACAAATAACAAAGTTTAAGTCCGAAACCATTTAGCTTACATTATTTATATTTGGACTACTGCTGTAAAAAAAAAAGAGAAAAAATCATTTTATTACGATTTTTTTAGTTTACTTTACGTGTAGAATTAAATTTTCTTTCGACGAAATTAAATTGTAGTCAACCTGACATCCATTCTTTCTTGTTTACAATAGCACATTTTACCGTCGTTTTTATTAGATTAAACACTTTTTATTTGTTAGAATACGCTTTGAAACTTGAAAGAAAACGTTTTTAAGCTGTGTTTATAAAGCATTTCCTTAGAAATCTGATAGTTTTCAACTATTATTTAATCTAGAAAGCATTAAAAATTTTTCTTAAATATAAATAAAAATTTTTAGCGACAGTAAAATGTGTTAATAAAAACAAGACAGAATAGWGGTCAGGTTGACTACAATCGAGTTTCGTCAAAAAAGATTTGAATTCTACACGTAAAGTAACCAAAAAAAGTTGTAATAAAATGATTTTTTCTCTTTTCTTGGACTGCAGTTGTTTAAATATAAATTATTTTTGCATAATTTTATTGGACTTAAAACTTTTTATTTGTTAGTATACATTTGAAAATTAAAAACAAAACGTTTTATAGCTTTTGTTATATAACACTTTTTTAGAAAACTTAAGTTTTTAACAACGATTATTTCAGAAAGTAGCAAAAATTACTTTTTTAGTATATTTAAAAATTTTTAGCGATGGTAAAAATGTGCTATTAAACACTAAACAGTATAGATGTTAAGTTGACTTCAATCGTATTTCGTCGAAAAAAATTGAATTTTACACGTAAAGTAACCAAAAAAAGTTTTAATATAATAATTTTATTTTTTTTGTGAATTGCAGTGGTTAAAATATAAATGACATTTGCTGGATTTTATCGGACCAAACACTTTCTATTTGTAACTATCTGCCGAAAAACTTAAAACAAAACGTTTTTAAGCAGTTGTTATATAGCACTTTTTTAGAAATCTGATAGTAATAAACTAATAATTAATCCAGAAAGCAGCAAAAATTTCTCCATAATATATTGAAAAATTTTTAGCGACGGTAAAAATGTGCTATTAGTTACAAGACAGAATTTATGACAGGTTGACTACAATCGAGTATCGTCGAAAAAGAATTAAATTCTACACGTAAAGTAACTGAAAGAAGCCGTAATAAAATGATTATTTTTCTTTTTTTGGTCTGCATTTGTTAAAACATAGATAATAATCTATGGATGTTATCAGACCAAACACGATTTATTTGTAAGTATACGCCTTAAAACTAAAAACAAAACGTTTTTAAGCTGTGTTTATAAAGCATTTCCTTAGAAATCTGATAGTTTTTAACTATTATTTAATCTAGAAAGCATTAAAAATTTTTCTTAAATATAAATAAAAATTTTTAGCGACAGTAAAATGTGTTAATAAAAACAAGACAGAATAGAGGTCAGGTTGACTACAATCGAGTTTCGTCGAAAAAGATTTGAATTCTACACGTAAAGTAACCAAAAAAATTTGTAATAAAATGATTTTTTCTCTTTTTTTGGACTAAAATTGTTAAAATATAAATGTTATTTGCTTGATTTTATTGGAATTAACCCTTTTTATTTGTTATTATACGCTTTAAAACTAGAAAGAAAACGTTATATAGCTTTTGTTCTATAGCACATAATTAGATTATTAATAGTTTTATTATTAAGTGAGGATAACCAACAAACTAAAATTTGTTTTTCTGAAAACACAAATTCAAATTGCTATTTATTATATACATTATTTATTTACATCAATCACTATATCTAAAAACCCTTACCTGAAAACCAAAAAAACGACAATTAAAGTTTATTATTCCCACGTATTCTAAACAATTTATTTATTTATATTTATAACGAATGTTCTTTACTCCTTTTCACATCTGCTTTATTTTGTATTCWCTCCCTTCCTTTGTTTATCAATCGCCACTCATTTCTTTCTACCGATTTTATTAATCGATCCTTCCAACGAGAGCTGCTTAAAGTGCGACAAAACACATCAAAGGAATACATTTCCTTTACATCTCACCCTCCCCTGGGAGAAAAGTTGTAGCAATAGTGGAGCTATGCTACTTACTTTTCTTCATTCCTCATCTGTGCATTTTCCTTCTATCTTTGAGATTGGAATCAATTTTGTACTATGGAATAAGCCTTCTTYCGATCTTCTTCTTCCAGTTTTAATTTTATATATCGAGTTTGATATTTTCTCTATTACARTGAAAGGTCCCACTCTTATCTCCTCTAGTTTTTTCCTGTTTAGTTTATTGCCATTTTCTATATAAACTCTATCCCCTATATTGAATTCGGAGAGTTTTCTATTCTCATCAAACAATTTTTTATTATATTCATGCGACCTA
>NW_014570007.1:14147-22671 GCF_001313835.1 Polistes canadensis
ATTGTCGTTTTATAAGACTAAAACTCTTATTATTAAGTGAGGATAACCAACAAACTAAAATTTGTTTTTCTGAAAACCAAAATTCAAATTGCTACTTATTATATACATTATTTAATTACATCAATCACTATATCTAAATACCCTTACCTGAAAACCAAAAAAACGACAATTAAAGTTTATTATTCCCACTTATTCTAAACAATTTATTTATTTATATTTATAACGAATATTCTTTACTCCTTTCCACATCTGCTTTATTTTGTATTCTCTCCCTTCCTTTGTTTATCAATCGCCACTCATTTCTTTAACCGCTTTTATTAATCGATCCTTGCAACGAGAGCTGCTTGAAGTGCGACAAAACACATCAAAGGAATACATTTCCTTTACATATGTATTGAAAAATTTTTAGCGACGGTAAAAGTGAGCTATTAGAAACTATAACAGAATGGATGTAAGGTTGAATAAAATCAAGTTTTGTCGAAAATACTTAATTTCATCACGTAAAGTAACCAAAAAAAGTTGTAATAAAATGATTTTTTCTCTTTTCTTGGACTGCAATTGTTTAATTATAAATAATTTTTGCATATTTTATTGGACTTAACACTTTTTATTTGTTAGTATACGCCTAAAAACTTAAAAGAAAACGTTTTATAGCTTTTGTTATATAGCACTTTTTTAGAAATTTTATAGTTTTTAACTACGATTTAATCCAGAAAGTAGCGAAAATTTTTTTTAAATATATTAAAGCATTTTTAGCGACGGTAAAAATGTGCTGCAAGAAAAAAAACAGAATGGATGTCAGGTTTACTGCAATCGAGTTTCGGTGAAAAATAATTGAATTCTTCCCGTGAAGTAACCGAAATTAGTTGTAATTAAATGATTTTTATTCCTTCTTTTGGACTGCAGTTGTAAAAATATAAATGTTAATTGCTAGATTTACCGAAACTTGTTGTGTATGGTACCTTTATACTATAATCTATACACATATATATATACACATATATATATACACATATATATGAGTGCGTGTCGTGAGCCTATCGTAGGGAGCTACATAGTAGCCAGCATGCGTGTGCACGATCAGTTGATAGAAAGCAAGCAGCCAGTCGTAAAACTTAAAATGTAAGAAATTAATATGGGATTATAATAAATAGTTATTTTTAGAGTTTATTAACCCACAACTATTTTATTTAACCCACCAAACATCAACAGAACTTACACTTTTTATTTGTTAGTATACGCTTTAAAACTTGAGAGAAAACGTTTCATAGCTTCTGTTAAATAATACTTCCTTAGATTTTTTATAGTTTTTAACTATTATTTAATCTAAAAAGCAGCAAAATTTTTTATAAATGTAATAAAAAATTTTTTGCGACGGTAAAATTATGCTACTATAAAAAAAAACAGAATGGATTTAAAGTTTTCTACAATCGAGTTTCGTTGTAAAAAATTGAATTCTTCACGTAAAGTGATTAAAAAAAGTTGTAATGAAATGATTTTTTCTCTTTTTTAGGACTGCATTTGTAAAAATATAAAAATTATTTGCTAGATTTTATTGTACCTAATACTTTTTATTGATTAGTATACGCTTTAAAACTGGAAAGAAAACTTTTTATTGCTTTTGGTATATAACACTTCTTTAGATATCTGTTAGTTTTCAACTATAATTTTATTTCGAAGGCAGCAAAAATTTTCTTTAAATAAATGTAATATAAATTTAAAGCAACGGTAAAATGTGTTATAAAAAACTAAATAGAATAGGTTTTTGATTGACTACAATCGTATTTTGTTGTAAAATATTTTAATTCTGAACGTGAAGAAAACAATAAGAATTCTAATAAAATTATTGTTTTTTTTTTCTTCGACTGCAGTTGTTGAAAAGTAATTGATATTTGCTAGATTTTATTGGACATAACACATTTTATTTGTTATTATACGCTTTAAAACTTAAAAAAAAACGTTTTATAGCATTTGTTATATAGCACTTGTTTAGAAATTTTATAGTTTTAAACTACGATTTAATCCAGAAAGTAGCGAAAATTTCTTTTTAAATATATTAAAATATTTTAAGAGACGGTAAAAATGTGCTACTATATAAAAAACAAAATGGATGTCAGGTTTACTGCAATCGAGTTTCGGTGAAAAATAATTGATCTCTTCCCGTGAAGTAACCAAAAATAGTTGTCAATTAATGATTTTTATCCTTTTTTTTGGACAGAGGTTTTAAAAATCTGAATGGTAATTGCTAGATTTATTAGAACTTACACTTTTTATTTGTAAGTATACGCCTTAAACCTTGACAGAAAACGTATCATAGATTTTGATAAATAGCTCTATTATAGAAATTGTATAAATTTTAACTACGATTTAATTCACAAAGTAGCGAAAATTTTATTTTAATATATATTAAATATTTTTTAGCAACGGTAAAAATATGCTATTAGAAACTAAACAGTATAAATATTAGGTTGACTAAAATTGAATTTTGTCGAAAAAGAATTGAATTCTAAACGTAAAGTAACCAAAAAAAGTTGTATAATTTTGATTTTTTCTCTTTTTTAGACTGCAGTTGTTAAAATATAAATGCTATGTGCTAGATTTTATCGGACCAAACACTTTTTATTTGTAAGTATACGCTTAAAAACTTGAAAGAAAACGTTTTATAGCATTTGTTATATAGCACTTCTCTAGATATCTAAACGTTTTTCACAATTATTTATTCTGGAATGCAGCGAAAATTTTTCTTAAGTATAATAGAGAATTTTAGCGACGGTAAAAATATGCTACTAGAAAAAAAACAGAATTGATTTCAGGTTAACTACAATCGAGTTTCGTCAAAAGAGAATTGAATTCTACACGTAAAGTAACTAAAAAATATTGTGGTAAAATGAATTTTCTCTTTTTATTTTACTGCAGGTGTCCAAGTATAAATAATGTTTGCCAAATTTTTACGGACTTGAAACTTCTTATTCGTAAGTATACGATTTAATGCTTGAAATAAATCATTTTATAGCTTCTTTGAAATAGCACTTTTTTAGATTTTTGATAGATTTTACCTACGACTTAATCCAGAAAGTAGCAAAAATTTCTTTTTAAATATATTTAAAAATTTTTAGCGACCGTTAAACTGTACTACTAAAAAGAAACAGAATGGACTTCATTTGCTGAAATATAAATGATATTTGCTAGATTTTATTGCACTTAAAACTTTTTATTTTTTAGTATACGTTTAAAAACTTAAAAGAAAACGTTTTATAGCATTTGGTATATAACACTTCTTTAGATATCTGATAGTTTTAAACAATTATTTAATCCTGAATGTAGCGAAAATTTCTTTTTAAATATAGTAAAAATTATATAGCGACGGTAAAAATATGCTACTAAAAACAAAATAGAATAGATTTCAAGTTTAATACAATCAAGTTTCGTTGCAAAAAAATTGAATTCTACACGTAAAGTAACCAAAAAATGTTGATATAAAATGATTTTTTCTCTTTTTTTGGACTGCAGTTTTTAAAATAAAAGTGATATTTGCTGGATTTTATCAGATAAAACAATTTCTATTTGTAACTATCCGCATAAAAACCTAAAACAAAACGTATTTCAGCAGTTGTTATATAGCACTTCTTTAGATATCTGATAGTATTAAACTAATAATCACTTAAGAAAGCAGAAAAAATTTTATTTAAATATTTTAAAAAATTTTTAGCGACGGTAAAAATGTGCTATTAAAACAAGACAGAATAGATGTCAGGTTGACTACAATCGAATTTCATCGAAAAAGAATTGAATTCTAAACGTAAAGTAAATAAAAAAATTTGTAAAAAAATGATTATTTTTCTTTTTTTGGACTGCAGTTGTTAAAATATAAATGATAATCTCTGAATTTTATCAGACCAAACACATTTTATTTTTAAATATATGCCACAAAAACTTAAAACAAAACATTTTTAAGCTGTGTTTTCATAGCATTTCTTTAGAAATCTGATGATTTTCAACTATTATTCAATTTAGAAAAAAGCAGAAATATTTCTTATTCGTATTAAAATATTTGTTGCAACGGTAAAAAAATGCTATTAAAAACTAAACAGAAATGATGTCAGGTTGAATACAATCAAGTTTCGTCGAAAGAGCATTGAATTCTAAACGTAAAGTAACCTAAAGAAGTCGTAATAAAATGATATTTTTTCTTTTTTTGTACTGCAGTTGTTGAAATATAAATGTTATTTTCTAGATTTCTTAGACTTAAAACCTCTTATTTCTTAGTAAACGCTTTAAAACCAAAAATAAAACGTTTTATAGCTTTTGTTATATAGCACTTCTTTAGATATCTGGTTGTTTTTTACTACGATTTAGATCACAAATTATCGACAATTTTTATTAAATATATTATTATTTTTTTAGCAAAGGTAAAAATGTGCTCTTAAAAACTAAAAAGTAAGGATGTCAGGTTGACTAAAATCGAATTTCGTCGAAAAAAAATTGAATTCTCCACGTAAAGTAAACAAAAAAATTCGTAATAATATGATCTTTTGTCTTTTCTTGGACTGCATTTGTTTAAATTTAAATTATATTAGCTTGATTTAATTGGACATAACATTTTATATTTGTTTGTATACGCTTTAAAACTTGTAAGAAAACATTTTATAGCTTTTGTTTAATAGAACTTCTTTAGATATCTAATAGTTTTTAACTACTACTTAATTTAGATACAAGCAAAAAATTTTTTTAAATTTATTTATAAATTTTTAGCGAAAGTAAAATTTTCTATAGAAACAAGACAGAAATGATTTTTGGTTGAATGCAACGAGTTTTATCGTAAGAAAATTGAATTCTACACATAATTTAACCAAAAAAAGTCGTAATAAAATGATGTTTTGTTTTTTCTTGGACGGCAGTTGTTTAAATATAAATGATTTTTGCTTGATTTTATTGGAAATAACACTATATATTTGTTAGTATACGATTTAAAACTTGAAAGAAAACGTTTTATAGCATTTGTTATATAGCACTGCTTTAGAAATCTTATAGGTTTCAATTACTACCTGATTTAGATAGCAGCGAATATTTTTTGTAAATGTATTAAGAATATTTGAGCAAAGGTAAAAATGTGCTATGAGAAACTAAACAGAATAGGTGTTTCGTTGACTACAATCGAATTTTGTCGAAAAAGAATTAAATCCTACACGTAAAGTAACAAAAAAAAGTCGTGATAGAATGATTTTTTCCTTTTTTTTAGACTGCCGTTGTTGCAATACAAATGCTATTTGCTAGATTTTATTAGACTTAACAAGTCTTATTTGTTATTATACGCTTTAAAACTTGAAAAACAACGTTTCAAAGCTTCTGTTTAATAGCACTTTAATAGAAATTGTATAGTTTTAAACTACGATTTAATTCACAAAGTAGTGAAAATTTCTTATAAATATATTAAAAATTTTTTAGCGAAAATAAAAATGTGCTACTAAAAACAAGACTGAATGGATGTTTGGTTGACTACAAGCGAGTTTCGTCGAAAGAGAGTTAAATTCTACATGTAAAGTAACCAAAAATGTCTTAAAAAAATAATTTTCTCTGTTTTCTTAGACTGCAGTTTTTTAAGTATAAATGATATTTGCTAAATTTTATCGGACCAAAAACTTTTTATTTGTAACTATCTGCCTAAAAACTTCAAACAAAACTTATTTAAGCAGTTGTTATATAAAACTTCTTTAGAAATCTGATAGTATTAAACTAATGATCAATCCAGAATGCAGCGAAAATTTTTCTAAATGTATTAAGAAAATTTAAACGACAGTAAAATTTGCTATTAGAAACAAGACAGAATGAAGGTCAGGTTGACTACAATCGGGTTTCGTCAAAAATGATTTGAATTACACACGTAAAGAAACCAATAAAAGTCGTAATAAAATGAATTTTTCTCTTTTTTTGGACTGCAGTTGTTAAGATGTAAACGATATTTGCTGGATTTTATCAGACCAAAAAATTTTTATTTGTAACTATCCTCCTAAAAACTTAAAACAAAACTTTTATAAGCAGTTGTTATATATCACTTCTTTAGAAATCTGATAATAATAAACTAAAAATTAATCCAGAATGCAGCGAGAATGTTTCTTAAATTTATTAAAGAATTTTTAGCGACGGTAAAAATGTGCTACTAAAAACAAATCAGAATGTATTTCATTTTAACTACAATCGAGTTTCGTCGGTGAGAATTGCATTCTAAATTTAAAGTAACCGAAAAAAGTCGTAATACTATGATTTTTGCTATTTTTTTGACTGCGGTAGTCCAAATATAAATGATGGTTTCCAATTTTTTACGGACTTAAAACTTTTTATTCGCTAGTATACGCTTTAAAGCTTGAAAGAAAACGATTTATAGCTTTTGTTATATAGCATTTTTTTAGATATCTGATAGTATTGGACTATTATTCAATCCAAGAAGCAGCGAAAATTTCTCTAAGATATATACAAAAATTTTTAGCGACAGTAAAAATGTGCTACTAAAAACAAAACAGAATGGACTTCAGTTGTTGAAATATAAATGATATTTGTTAGATTTTATTAGACCTAACACTTTTTATTTGTAATTATACGCTTAAAAACTTGAAAGAAAACGTTTCATAGCTTCTGTTTAGTAGCACTTTTTTAGAAATAAAATAGTTTTCCACTATTATTCAGTCCAGAAAGCAGCAAAAAAGTCTCCTAAATATATTGAAAAATTTAAAGCGATGGTAAATATGTGCTATTAGAAACTAAACAGTATAGATGTTAGGTTGACACCAATATAATTTCGTTAAAAAAGAATTGAATTCTACACGTAAAGTAACCCAAAAATAGTTGTAACAAACTGATTTTTTCCCTTTTCTTAGACTGCAGTTGTTGGAATGTAAACGATATTTGCTGGATTTTATCGGACCAAACACTTTTTATTTGTAACTATACGCCCTAAAAATTAAAACAAAAAGTTTTTAGGCTGTGTTTATAAAGCACTTTTTTAGAAATCCGATAGTATTTAACTATTATTTAACCCAAAAAACCAGCAAAAAATTATCCTTAATATATAAAAAAATTTTTAGCTACGGTAGAAATGTGCTATTAGAAAATAAACAAAATGAATGTTAGGTTGACTACCATCGAGATTCGTCTGGATAAAATTGAATTGTACACTTTAAGTAACTAAAAAAGTTTTAATAAAATGATTTTATCTATTTTTTTTGACAGCAGTTTTTGAAATGTAAATGGTGTTTGACAAATTTTTTCGGACTTGCAACTTTTTACTTGTAAGTATACGATTTAAAGCTTGAAAGAAAACGTTTCATACCTTTTGTTAAATAGAACTTTTATAGAAATTTTATAGTTTTGCACTACGATTTAATTCACAATGTTGCGAAAATTTCTATTGAGTGTATTAAAAAATTTTTTGCTAAAGTAAAAATGTGTAATAAGAAAATAAACAGAATAGATGTCATGTTAAATACATTAAGTTTTCTCGATAAGTACTTAAATTATTCACGTAAAGTAACGCAGAAAGGTTCTAATAAAATGATTTTTTCTCATTTTTTGGACTGCAGATGTTAAAATACAAATGCTATTTGCTAAATTCTATTAGACTTAACACTTTTTATTTGTTAGTATACGCTTTAAAACTTGATAGAAAATTTTTTATATAATTAGTTTTATACCCTTTTTTTTAAAAATACGATAGATTTTAACTATTATTTAGTCCAGAAAGTTTCGAAAAAGTCTCCTAAGTATATTGAAAAATTTTTAGCGAAGGTAAAAATGTGCTATTAAAAACATGACAGAATAAATGTCAGGTTGACTACAATCGAACTTCGTCGAAAAAAAATTGAATTTTACACGTAAAGTAACCAAAAAAACCGTAATAAAATGATTACTTTTCTTTTTTTGCACTGCATTGGTAAAATATAAATGATAATCTCTGAATTTTATCAGACCAAACACATTTTATTTTTAACTATACGCCACAAAACTTAAAACAAAACGTTTTTAAGCTTTGTTTTCAAAGCATTTCTTTAAAAATCTGATGATTTTCAACTATTATTCAATTTAGGAAACAGAAGAAATATTTCTTATTCATATTAAAATATTTGTAGCAACGGTAAAAATGTGCTATTAGAAACTAAACAGAATTTATGTCAGGTTGAATACAATTAAGTTTCGTCGAAAGAGAATTAAAATCTACACGTATAGTAACAAATGAAAGTTGTAATAAAATAATTATTTCTATTTTTTTAGGACTTTTGTTTTTAAAATATAAATGGTATTTGCTTGACTTTATAGGACCTAACACTTTTTATTTGTTAGTATACGCTTTAAAACTTGAAAGAAAACGTTTTATAGCTTTTGTTATATAGCACTTCTTTATATATGTAATAGCTTTAACTATTATTTTTTCTAAAAAGCAGCAATAATTTTTCTTAAATATATTGAACAATTTTTAGCGACGGTACAATGTGCTATTAAAAACTGGAGAGAAAAGATGTCAGATTGACTACAA
>NW_014570007.1:23076-67482 GCF_001313835.1 Polistes canadensis
TTTTCCAAATTTTTTTGGACTTAACACCTTTTATTTGTAAGTAAACGCTTTAAAGCTTAAAAGAAAACTTATCATAGCTTCTGATAAATAGAACATTTATAGAAATTGTATAGGTTTTAACTACGATTTTATTCAAAAAGTAGTGATAATTTCATTGAAATATATTAGAAAATTTTTAGCGAAGGTTAAAATGTGCTATTAGAAACTAAACAGTATAGATGTTAGGTTGCCTAAAATCAAATTTCGTTGAAAGAGAATTGAATTCTACACTTAAAGTAATCAAAAAAAACCGTAATAGAATGATTTTTTCTCTTTTTTTACTTCATTGGTCTAAATATAAATAATGTTTGCTAAATTGTTTCGAACTAAACAATTTTTACTTTTAAGAATACGCCTAAAAAATTGAAAGAAAACTTTTTATAGCTTTTGTTATAAAGCACTTATTTGATATCTGTTAGTTTTCAACTATCATTTAATCTAGAAAGCAGCAAAAATTTTTTCTAAATAAATTAACACATTTTTAGCGAAGGTAAATTTTGCTATTAGAAACAACACAAAATAAATATCAGGTTGACTACAATCGAGTTTCGTCGAAAAAGAATTGAATTCAACACGAAAAGTTACCAAAAAAAGTTTAATAAAATAATTTTATTTTTTTTCTTGGACTGCAGCTGTTGAAATATAAATGTTATTTGATTAATTTTATTGGACTGGAGCCTTTTTATTTGTAAGTATACGCTTTAAAACTAGAAAGATAACGTTTTATAGTGTTTGTTCTATAGCACATATTTAGATATTTAATAGTTTTTAACTATTATTTAATCTAGAAAGCAGCAAAAATTTCTCCTATATATATTGAAAAATTTTTAGCGACGGTAAAAGTGTGCAATTAAAAACTAAAACAGAATGGATTTAAGGTTGATTAAAATCAAGTTGCGTCGAAAATACTTAAATTCTTCACATAAAGTAACCAAAAGAAGTTGTAATAAAATGATTTTTTCTCTATTCTTGGACTGCAGTTTTTTAAATGTAAATGATATTTGCCTAATTTTATTGGACATAAAACTTTATATTTGTTAGTATACGCTTTAAAACTTGAAAGAAAACGTTTTATAGAATTTGGTATATAGTACTGCTTAGGAAATCTAATAGTTTTTAACAATTATTCAATCGAAAAAGCAGCAAAAATTTTTTTATATATATATAAAAATTTTTAACGACAGTAAAAATGTGCTACTAAAAACAAAACAGAATAGACTTCAGTTGATGAAATATAAATGATATTTGGTAGATTTTATTAGACTTAACACTTTTTATTTGTTAGTAAACGCGAAAAAACTTGAAAGAAAACGTTTCATAGCTTCTGTTAAGTAACACTTTTTTAGAAATACGATAGATTTTAACTATTATTCGGTCCAGAAAGCAGCGAAAAATTCTCTAAAAATATTGAAGAATTTTTAGCGATGGTAAAAATGTGCTATAAGAAACTAAACCGTATAGATGTTAGGTTGACTCCAATCGAATTTCGTCGGAAAAGAATTAAATTTTACACGTAAAGTAACCAAATAATATTGTAATCAGATGTTTTTTTTTTTTTTTCGGAATGCAGTTGTATAAATATAAATGATATTTGCTGGAATTTATCGGACCAAACACTTTATATTTGTTAGTATACGTTTAAAAATTTAAAACAAAACGTTTTATAGCGATTGTTATATAGGACTTTTTCGAAATTTTTAAGTTTTTAACTTTGATTAATCCAGAAAGTAGCGAAAATTTCTTTTTAAATATATTAAAAATTTTTTAAAAACGGTAAACGTGTGCTATTAGAAACTAAACAGAATTGATGTTTGGTTGACTACAATCGAGTTTCGTCGAAAAATAATGGAATTCTACACGTAACGTAACAAAAAAAAGTTTTAATAAAATAATTTTTACCCTTTTTTTGGACTGCAGTTGTTAAAAAATAAATAATATTTGCTGGATTTTATCGGACTTACCACTTATTATTTGTAAGTATACGCTTTAAAGCTTGAAGAAAACGTTTTATAGCTTTTGGTATAAAGCACTTTTTTAGATATTTTATAGTTTTTATCAATGATTTAATCCCGAAAGTAACGAAAATTTCTTTTTAAATGTACTAAAAAATTTTTAGCGACAGTAAAAATTTGCTATTAGAAACAAAACAGGGTGGATGTCAGTTTTACTAGAGTCGTCTTTCGTGGAAAATAATTTAATACTTTAGGTAAAGTAGCCAAAAAAAAGTAGTAATAAAATGACTTTTTCCCTGTTTTTGGACTGCAGTTTTTGAAATATAAATGTTATTTGCAAGATTTTATTAGACCTGACACTTTTTATTTGGTATTATATGCTTTAAATCTGGAAAGAAAACGTTTTATAGCTTTTGTTATATAGCACTTTTTCAGAAATTTTGTAGTGTAAGATAAGAAATAAAGAAAGAGAAATTATAAAGCGAGATTATCTAGCGTTTGTTTGCTTGGGCGATACCACGTGAGGAATGCGTCACTCTATGTTTCGTTTCATGTTTCGTCGCATGAAAACCACTCGATGTTTTTCGTAAATAAATAGATGAAAAATCGAAAGGGACCGAGAAGTTTCTAGAACGATAAGAGAGTATAAAAGAGAAGCGTTTCAGCTCGGACCGGGTTCAGTGTAAGTTCAGCTACGGTATAGTCTAGTGTTAGTGTTATATTTTTGTCGACTTAATAAATTGTTACTTCTGATTACTATCACACTCCTCACTATCTTTTACAATATCCATATATAATTTAAACATCCTACAAATTTTAGGGGCTCGTCCGGTATTGAGTAAAAGTAAGCCGTGAGTGACTGTAATTTTTGTAATTGTTGGTGTTGTATTTTCGTATTGCGCGAAGTAGTGTGTAGCATCCTGGAGTAAGTTATACAGCGTTGTTTAGGTTTGTATTAAAGATCGAGGTTGGGCATATTTTGTCAATTTTCGTGTCGTTTGATGTAGTGTGTTGCACCCTCGTGTAAGTTATACAACGTTGGTTAATCCTGTATTAAAGAATTAAGTTGGACACAGTTTTTGGTTTTTCAGTTCGTTGAACAGATTTATAAGATGTCGAAGTAGCAGAATAACACTACGACTGCTGAACTTAAGGAGAAGTGCAAAGAATTAGGATGTAGCACTTCAGGATCGAAATCCGAATTAATACAACGGTTAAGAGAAGTTGATCCGTCGGAAGCGTTGGTTTAGAAAAACTTAAAAAATATAGCTCTACGCGTTGTTTGTGAAGA
The DNA here is from genome assembly GCF_001313835.1 of Polistes canadensis. Lineage (NCBI taxonomy): Eukaryota > Metazoa > Arthropoda > Insecta > Hymenoptera > Vespidae > Polistes > Polistes canadensis. Next base: position 26,359 of record NW_014570007.1, read on the forward strand.
GGTAAGATTCCTTGATGCTGAAGATGTAGGGAGATTTTTGAATGATAATTGCGAAGAATAAGTTAGAAGAAATGATAATCATTTACTGGGGGAAGACTTGAAACTCGTACGACGTGAGTTAGAATTTGTTAGAAGTCTTCGCGGTGCAAGTATTACTACAGAGCGACGACAATTTGTTGAAACACAAGAACAAAGTTACAGTAATCCAGATTTTAGAGAAAGGGTTTATATAAGGCTTGTTGCTAACCTTTTGAATGTTTTTAAGGGAGAAATAAGTTATTACAAAAATTGGGAAAGACAGCTGAAAATATTACGAGCAACATATAGTCTCAACGATAATCAAGTGCGTATGTTAATAAGCATGAGATTAAAAGAGAAGGCACTTGAATGGTTCTATTTAAAATCAAATTATGTCACAATATCCATTGAGGAAATGCTGGCCAATTTAGGAAGCACATTTTGTCATCGGCAAAATCGTATAGTTCTACGAAAAATTTTTGAAGAGCGTGTTTGGAGAATAGATGAATGATTTCATGAGTACGTTTACAACAAGGTGATCCTCAGAAACAAAGTTCCGATTCATGAAAGTGAAATTGTAGGTTATATCATCGAAGGTATTCCAGTTGCAAATCTTAAAAACCAAGCTAAGATAAATAGATTACGAACGAAGGCAGATATCCTAGAAGCTTTTGAAGGAGTGACCTTGCAGGAAAAAAATCGAATTCCGGGTGATACGAGATTCGTTAGAAGACCTTACAACATGAAGAATTGGAATACAGAAAGGTGGAAATCTACGAAGCAGACAAAAAGCTGTTTAATTTGTGGATTATTTGACCATATGGCTGATAGTTTTCCAAAGAAGAAGAAAGGACCAACGTGCTACAATTGCAAAGAGCGAGGACACATTGCTTTGAATTGTCCGAAGAAATATTCTGTAGAATAAGAAAGTTTAAACACATTAAGAATTCAAGAAAAGAAGTGTGTTATTGAAATTCGAGTGAATAATTGTTGCATCAAGGCATTGATGGATACAGGTAGCGATATATGTCTTGTGCGTTTTAATCAATACATAGAGTTAGGATCTTCACGGTTAATGGATAGAGAATTCTAATTTAGTGGTGTAGGTTAAGGCATAAATACAACAATAGGTGTATACTATGCACGGTTAACAATTGACAATAATTTATATGTAGTTTTAATGCGTGTAGTACCGAATACAGATATTAGTCAAAAGTTGATATTAGAAATCGATTTTCTCAGTACAGTCGATGTAGCAATTAAAGACGGAAACGCTATTATTACACCGAAAGCAGGTAAAGATTAACATCACCCAGAAATATTTAAAATAGATCTTATTAAAAAGTCTCTAGAAATAGAAGTAGATTATGTTAACGATGTTAAATGTCAACAAAAAATTAAGAATCTAGTTGTTGATTAAAATCCTAGGAAAACAAAAGATATCGGTGTTAAAATGTCTATCGTAGTTAAGGATAACGAACCGGTATATCAAAGAGCGAGAAGGCTTTCCCAATCCTAAAAAGATATTGTAAATCAACAGATACATGAGTGAATGGACGAAGGTGTTTTACAACCATCTCTTTCTGAATATGCAAGTCCGATAGTTTTAATGGAAAAACGAGAAGGATCATTTAGATTGTGTGTTAGTTATAGAAAATGAAATCAAAAGATTGTTAAAGATCGTTATCTTTTTCCTCTTATAGAAGATCAGTTAGATCAGTTGCCAGGCGCTAATTACTTTAGTACTCTTGATTTAAAGAATTGATTCTTTCACGTGTCGATAGAAGAAGAAAGTCGAAAATACACCGCGTTTATGGTTCCTGATGAACATTATGAATTTTTAAAAGTTCCCTTTGGACTTTGTAATTCGCTATCCGTATTTCAAAAATATATAAATGCAGTTTTTAGAGATTTGATTTGCCAGAAAATAGTATTAACATATTTAGAAGATTTGATTATACCATCAATTAATAGTGATGATAGATTAGAAAGATTGAAAATCGTGTTAGATACTGCTAGTCAAGCAGGTTTGCAGATAAACTGGAAGAAGTGTTCCTTTTTACAAACTAGGGTCGAATTTCTAGGCCATATTATAGAGAATATAAAGATACGACTATCAGACCGTAAAACAGAGGCTGTTAAAAATTTTCCCACGCCAACAAACACTCGACAGGTTTAAAGCTTTCTAGGTTTAAGTGGCTACTTTAGGAAATTTATACCACATTATTTGTTAATAGCTAGACCGTTGACAGAATTGTTAAAATTAGATGCTACGCTTACATTATGTGATGATAAAGAGAACGCATTCATTCAATTGAAAGAAATATTAGTCGAGAAACCGGTGTTGAGTTTTTATAGGGTTGGTGCAGTGACACAGTTACACACTGACGCGAGTATGCATGGGTATGGAGCGATATTGTTACAAAAGAGCGAGAAAGATAACGCGTTGCACCCTATTTTTTATGCTAGTGGTAAGACTACACCGGCAGAAAAGAAATACACAACTTACGAGTTGGAAGTACTTGCAATAATTAAAGCGCTTAAGAAATTTAGAGTTTACCTATTGGGAATTTCTTTTAAAATTAATACTGATTGTCGCGCTTTTGCTCTTACGATGGGGAAAAAAGATTTATGCGTTCGAATTGCTAGGTGGGTTTTCTTTTTACAAGATTTTAATTATGTTATCGAGCATCGTCCAGGAAAAAATATGCTGCATGTAGATGTTTTAAGTCGTCAGCCGTTACCATCTTGTATGATTATTAAAGAAAGTAAAAATGGATTAATGAATCGCTTAAGACAGGCTCAGCGGAGCGATAGTAATATACAAAATATAATAGATTTAACTAAAGACGGAAAAATTAAAGGATACGAAATGCGAGGAGATTTGTTGTTAAAAAAAGTTGATGATGATTTTAAATTAGTAGTTCTGAAACAGATGTGTTTACAAATAATTCGTCAAGCGCATGAGATTTGTCAATTTTCTGTAGGTAAAACAGAGAAATTATTTCGAAAAGATTATTGGATTCCAAATGAAAATGAAAATAGAAAGTGGTATTTGAAACGGTGTTGCGTGTATATTAGACGAAAGTAAACAAGGTAGAAAAGAAGGATATCTGAATCCCATAGATAAAGGGGAAGTGCCCCTTGATACTTATCACATAGACCATCTAGGACCGCTGCCATCTACAAAGAAGAGTTATCGACATATATTTGTAGTTGTAGATGCTATCTCCAAGTTTACCTGGCTTTATTCAATAAAAAGTACTATTTCGTCTGAAGTAGTAACGAGACTGCGGAAACAAGCTGCGATTTTTGGCAACCCACGACGTATTATTTCCAACGGAGGAACTGCGTTTACCTCTGCCAAATTTAAAAACTATTGCACCGAAGAGCGCACTTTACATTCTCTTATTACGACTAGTGTGCCGAGAGCAAACGGACAAGTAGAGCGTTTCAACCGAACATTAATACTACTGTTAACAAAATTATCTAATACATCGAAAGAAGAATGGTATAAATATTAAGATACGGCTCAACATTTTTTGAATATAACTTTACATAGGAGTATTAGTATGTCTCCATTTCAATTACTGTTCGAAACAAGACCCCGTTTTAAAGAAGATTTGCAGATAAAAGAAATGATAGAATCAGAATTAATTAGTATGTTTGAGGATGAGCGTAATGAACTACGAGAGCGGGCGAAAAAAAGTATTAGTAAAGTACGGAGGGTAAATCGAAAAACGTTTAATAAAAAAAGAGTCGAAGCCAAGGTTTATCGCGACGGAAATTTTGTTTCAATAAAGCGTATTCAACAAGGACCAGGCCTTAAGTTAGCGAATAAGTTTTTAGGACCGTATATGATAATAAAAGAAATCCGAAACAATCGCTATTAAGTACGAAGATTTGAAGAGCATGAAGGTCCGTTGCAAACATCCACAGCAGCCGATTATATGAAACAGTTGATTAGTGCAGAAGGTGATATATCTGACAGTAAGAGTGAGAGTGATATATCCGATAACGAGCATGTGTGTGAAAATTTCAATGTAGTATGTATGCATGTTCTTTAATGTTCAAAGTAGTATGCATATATGTTCTGTAATGTTCTATTCGGAGAGGAAACATTCGTTGTAAGTAAAATCCTGTATGTATGTATTGTTCGAGGACGAACAAAATTTTCAGAATGGCGGAATGTAAGATGAGAAATAAAGAAAGAGAGATAATCCAGCGAAATTATCAAGCGTTTGTTTGTTTGGGTGATACCACGTGAGGAATGCGTCACCCTATGTTTCGTTTCTTGTTTCGTAGCATGGAAACTACTCAATATTTTTCGTTAAAAAATAGATAAATATTTGAGAGGGACTGAGAAGTTTCTAAAACGATAAGAAAGTATAAAAGAGAAGCGTTTCAGTTCGGACCGGGTTCAGTGTGAGTCCAGCTACGGTTAAGCTAAGTGTTAGTGTTATATTTTTGTCGACCTAATAAATTGTTACTTCTAATTACAATACCACTTCTCACTATTTTATACCATATCCATATATAATTTAAACATCTTACAAAAGTTTTTAACTACAATTTAATCCAGAAAAAAGCGAAAATTTCTTTCTAAATATATTAAAACATTTTTAACGAGGGTAAAAATATGCTACTGGAAACAAAACAGAATGGATGTCAGGTTTACTACAATAAAGTTTTGTTGAAAAAAAATTGAATTCTTTACGTAAAGTAACTAAAGAGTATTGTAATAAAATGATTTTTTCCCTTTTTTTGGACTGCAGTTGTTTAAATATAAATGTTATTTGCCAGATTTTATTGGACCTAACACTAATTATTTGCTAGTATACGCTTTAAAACTTGAAAGAAAACGTTTTATAGCTTTTGTGATATAGCACTTTTTTAAATATCTGATAGTTTTCAACTATTATTTAATCTTAAAAGCAGCAAAAATTTCTCTCTAATATATTAAAAAATTCTTAGCCACGGTAAAAATGTGCTGTTAGAAACAAGACAGAATAGATGTCAGRTTGACTACATTTGAGTTTCGTCGAAAAAGAATTGAATTCTACACGTAAAGTACACAAAAAAAGTTGTAATAAAATGATTTTTTCTCTTTTTTTTTACTGCACCAGTCTAAATATAGATGATGTTTGCCAAATTTTGTCAGATTTAACACTTTTTATTAGTGAGTATACGCTTTAAAGCTAGAAAGAAAACGTTTTATAGCTTTTGTTATATAGCACTTTTTTAAAAATTTTATAGTTTTTAACTACGATTTTATTGAGAAAGTAGCGGAAATTTCTATCTAAATATATTAATACATTTTTAGCAACGTTTAAAATGTGCTTTTACAAACAAAACAGAAGTGATGTCAGGTTTACTACAATCGAGTTTTGTTGAAAAAGAATTCAATTCTTCACGTAAAGTAGCCATAAAAAGTTGTAGTAAAATGATTTTTTCCCTTTTTTTTGACTGCAGTTGTTGAAATATAAATGATGTTTGCTAGATTTTATTGGACTTAACACTTTTTATTTGTTAGTATACGCTTTAAAACTTAAAAGAAAAGGTTTTACAGCTTTTGTTATATAGCATTTCTGTAGATATTTGATAGTTTAAACTATTATTTATTCTAGAAAGCAGCAAAAATTTTTATTAAATATATTAAAAAATTTTAAGCGTCAGTAAAATGTGCTATTAGAAACAAGACAGAATTGATGTCAGGTTGACTACAAAAGAGTTTCGTCGAAAGAGAATTTAATTCTACATGTAAAGTAACCAAAAGAAGTCGTAGTAAAATGATTTTTTCCTTTTTTTTGAACTGCAGTAGTCCTAATAAACATGATGTTTACCAAATTTTTTGTGCTTACTACTTTTTATTTGTAAGTATACGCTTTAAAGCTTGAAAAAAAACGTTTCATAGCTTCTGGTATATAGCACTTTTCTAGAAATTTTATAGTTTTTTACTACGAATTAGTCTAGAGTGTAGCAAAATTTTCTTATTATATATATAAAAAAATTTGTAGCGACGTTTAAAATGTGCTATTAGAAACTAATCAGAATTGATGTTGAATTGACTACAATCGAATTTCGTCGAAACAGAATTGAATTCTAGACGTAAAGTAACCAAAAACAGTCGTAATAAAATGATTTTTTTTCTTCTTTTGGACTGCAGCTATTAAAAAATAAATAATATTTGCTGGATTTTATCTGACCAAACACTTTTTATTTGTAAGTATACGCCTAAAACCTTAAAGAAAACGTTTTTAAGTTTTTGTAATATAGCACTTGTTTAGTTATCTGATAGTTTTTAGCTATAATTTTATCCAGAAAGCAGCAAAAATTTCTCTTAAATTTATTGAATTATTTTTAGCGAAGGAAAAAATAAGCTATAAAAAACTAACCAGAATAGATGTTAGTTTGACTACAATTGAATATTGTCGAAAAAGAATTGAATTATACACGTGAAGTAACAAAAACAAGTTGTAATTAAGTGACTTTTTCCCTTTTTTTAGACTGCAGTTGTCAAAATATAAATGTTATTTGCTAGATTTTATTAGACCTATTACTTTTTATTTGCTAGTATACGCTTTAAAACTTGAAAAAAAACGTTATACAGCTCCTGTTATATAGCATTTTTTTAGATAACACATAGTTTTCAACTATTATTTAATCCAGATAGCAGCGAAAATTTTTTTTAAATATATTGAAATATTGTTAGCGACGGTAAAATGTGTTATTAGAAACAAGACAAAATGAATGTCAGGTTGACTACAATAGAGTTTCGTCGAAAAAGAATTGAATTCTACACATGAAGTAATCAAAAAATTTAGAAAAGAAAATAACTTTTTTTCTTTTTTTAGACTGCAGTAGTCCAATCATAAAAGATGTTTTCCAAATTTTATGGACTTACCACTTGTTATTTGTTTGAATACGATTTAAAATTTGAAACAAAACGTTTTAAAACTATTGTTATATACGACTTTTTTCAAAATTTTTAAGTTTTTAACTTCGATGTTTCTAAAAAGTAGCAAAAATTTCTTTTTAGATATATTAACAATTTTTTAGAAACGGTAAAAATGTGCTATTAGAAACTAAACAGAATTGACGTTTGGTTTACTACAATCGAGTTTCGTCGATAAATAATTGAATTCTACACGTGAAGTAACAAAAAAAATTTGTAATTGCATAATTTTTTCTCTTTTTTTTTGACTGCATTTGTTGAAATATAAATGTTATTTGCTAGATTTTATTGGACCTAACACTTTTTATTTGCTAGTATACGCTTTAAGACTTGAAAGACAACGTTATATAGCTTTTGATATATAGCACTTGTTTAGTAATCTGATAGTTTTTAACTATAATTAAATCCAAGAAGCAGCGAAAATTTGTTTAAATATATCGAAAAATTTTTAGCGACAGTAAAATGTGCTATTAGAAACAAGACAGAATGGATGTCAGGTGGAATACAATCAAGTTTCGTCGAAAGAGAATTGAATTCTACACGTAAAGTAACCTAAAGATGTCGTAATAAAATGATATTCTTCCTTTTTTAAGACTGCAGTTTTTGAAATATAAATGTTATTTGCTAGATTTTTTTGGACTTAAAACCTATTATTTGTTAGTAAACGGTTTAAAACTTAAAAGAAAACGTTTTATTGCTTTTGTTATATAGCACTTCTTTTGATATTTGGTTCTTTTTTACTACAGTTTAGTTCACAAAGTAGCGAAAATTTTTATTAAATATATTAAAAACTTTTTAGCAAAGGTAAAAATGTGCTATTAGAATCTAAATAGAATGGATGTCAGGTTACTACAATCGAGTTTCGTCGAAAAAAAATTAAAATTTACACGTATAGTAACTAAAAAATGTTGTAATAAAATGATTTTTCTTTTTATTTGGATTTCGGTGCGTAAAATATAAATGGTATTTGCTAGATTTTATTCGACTCAACACTTTTTATTTGTTAGAATACGCTTTAAAACTTGAAAGAAAACGTTTTATAGCTTTTGTTATATAGCACTTTTTTAGCAATCTGATAGTTTTCCACTATTATTTTATCTAGAAATCAGAAAAAAGTATTCCAATATATATTGAAAAATTTTAAGCGACGGTAAAATGTGCTATTGTAAACAAGAAAGAATGGATGTCAGGTCGACTACAATCGAGATTCGTCGAAGAAGAATTGAATTTTACACGTAAAGTAACCAGAAAAATTTGTAATAAAGTTATTTTTTTTCTTTTTTTGGTCTGCAGTTGTTAAAATATAAATAATGCTTGCTAGTTTTTATTAGACGTAAAACTTTTTATTTGTTAGTATAAGTTTAAAAATTTTAAACAAAACGGTTTATAGCTATTCTTATATAGGATTTTTTTAGAAATTATTAAGTTGTTAACTATAATTAATCCAGAAAGTGGCAAAAATTTTTTTTTACATATATTAAAAAATTAAAAACGTTGTTAAAAATGTGCAATTAAATACTAAACAGAATGGATTTTAGGTTGACTACAATCGAATTTCGTCAGGAAAAAATGGAATTCTACACGTAAAGTAACTTAAAAAAAGTCGTATCAAAATGATTTTTTTTTTTTTTGACTAAAGTAGTCCAAATATAAATGATGTTGGCCCAATTTTTTTGATATTAACACTATTTCTTGTTTGTATACGTTTTAAAATTTGAAAAAAAACGTTTTATAGCATTTGTTATATAGCACTTCTTTAGATATTTGATAGTTTTTAACTAATATTTAACTTTAAAAGCAGCGAAAATTTCTCTTAATTATATTGAAAGTTTTTTAGCGACGGAAAAAATGTGCTATTAGAAACTAAACAGAATCGATGTCAAATTGAATACAATCAAGTTTCGTCAAAAAATACCTAAATTCTTCTCGTAAAGTTACCCAAAAAAGTTTTAATTAAACGATTATTTTCTTTTTTTTGGACTGCAGTTGTTAAAATATAAATGTTATTTACTAGATTTTATAAGACTTAACACTTTTTATTTGTAAGTACACGCTTTAAAGCTTGAAAGAAAACGTTTAAAAGCTTGTGGTAAATTGCACTTTTTTAGATTTTTTAAATTTTTTTACAAAGATTTAATTCACTAAGTAGCAAAAACTTCTTTTAAATATATAAAAAAATTTTTCGCGAAGAAAAAAATTTGCTATTAGAAACAACACAGAATAGACGTTATGTTGACTACAATCTAATTTTGTCGAAAAAGAATTTTATTCTAAACATGAAGTAACTAAAAACAAATTTTAATGAAATGATTTTTTCTCTTTTCATCGACTGCAGTTGTAGAAAAGTTATTAATATTTGCTAGATTTTATTTGACATAATACTTTTTATTTGTTAGTATACGCTTTAAAACTTGTAAGAAATCGTTTTATAGCTGTTGTTATATAGCACTTTTTTAGAAATTTTTTAGTTTTTAACTACGATTTATTCCAGAATATAGCGAAAATTTCTTTTTACATATATTAAAAATTTTTGGCTACGGTAAAAATGTGCTACTTAAAACAAAACAGAATGGACTTCAGTTGTTAAAATATAAATGATATTTGCTGGATTTTATTGGACTTAACACTTTTGATTTGTAAGTATACGCTTAAAAACTAGAAAAAAAAAAGTTTCATAGATTCTGTTAAGTAGCACTTCTTTAGAAATACGATGGTTCTCAACTAATAATAAATCCAGAAAACAGCGAAAATTTCTCTTAAATACATTGAAAAATTTTTAGCGATAATAAAAATGTGCTATTAGAAACAAGACAGAATAGATGTCAGGTTGACTAAAATCGAATTTCGTCGAAAAAGAATTGAATTCTACACTTAAAGTGATCAAAAAAACCGTAATAAAATGATTTTTTCTCTTTTTATACTGCAGTAGTCTAAATATAAATAGTGGTTGCCAAATTGTTTCGGACTAAACAATTTTTACTTGTAAGTATACGCCTAAAAAATTAAAAAAAAACGTTGTATAGCTTTTGTTATATTGCATTTCTTTAGATATCTGATAGTTTTTCACTCTTATTTAATCTAGAAAGCAGCGAAATTTTGTTTTAAATATATTAGAAAATTTTTAGCGACATTAAAAATGTGCTACTAGAAATAAAACAGATTGGACTTAAAGTTTACTACGATCATGTTTCGTTGTAAAAGAATTGAATTCTTTACGTAAAGTAAACAAAAAAATTTGTAATTAAATGATTATTTCTCTTTTTTTGGACTAAAGTTGTTTAAATATAAATGATATTTGCTAGATTTTATTGGGCCTAACACTTTTTATTTGTTAGTATACGCTATAAAACTTGTAAGAAAACGTTTTACAGCTTTTGTTATATAGCCCATTTTTTAGATATCTATTAGTTTTTACCAATAATTTATTCTAGAAAGCAGCGAATATTTCTCTTTAGTATATTGAAAAATTTTTAGCGGTGGTAAACATGTGCTATTAGAAACATGACAGAATCGATGTCAGCTTGACTACAATCGAGTTTTGTCGAAAGAGTGTTGAATTTTACACGTAAAGTACCAATGAAAAGTCGTAATACAATGACTTTTTCTCTTTTCTTTGACTGCAGTAGTCCAAATTTATATGAAATTTTCCAAATTCTTTCAGACATAAAATTTTATACTTGTAAGTATACGCTTTAAAGCTAAACAGAAAACGTCTCATAGCTTTTGGTAAATAGAACTTTTTAAGATTCTTTATAATTTTTACCTACAATTTAATCCAGAAAGTAGCAAAAATTTCATATTACATATGTTGCGTATCCTATGACACGAGTAAGTAGTGCGAAGCGCCGGGGCGTGCACGGCCCTGCCGAGACGTGAGACAGGCTCGACAAAGCAGTGTCTTTGTTTTTGGTAGTAGTCACGGTAGCGCTTAGATGCTTGTAAGGGCTCCTTCTTTCTTCTAGCTTGAGTTCTCCCACCACATTTATTATGCTAATCACATGTATCGACTGCCGCGTTATGTTTGGGCTTTTCGGTGATTGACGCAGCATTGCATCGCTTTTTGGTATAAAACCCAGCGCGTTCTTGCGCCTGTTGGCACTCATCATTTGAGCACTCTAAATTCATCACGCGTGATTCATCGCTCGAGATTCATCTAGCTGAGACTTGAGAGAACTATTCCGAAAAGAATTATTTGTATTGCGCAATAGTACATCATCTAAGTTCGGCGATCAACAAGGGACAAAGGCGGTCCTGTACTTAGCCAAAATTATCCTGATTTGTGGATTCTTCTTCAACGTTTCAACCAAAGTTTTTATGTTGAAAGGCTTTTCCCTGACGAGCCAAATAAAGCGAACTTTTTAGTACTGACTGGGCTCAAGTAAATTTGATATTGTGTTTTTATTTTCCTAACCTCTTTCCCAATAATAAGGAATCTCGATATCACCCGTAAGGGCATTTTTCGATTCACTACAATCCACTGGAGTACCGATTCAGGCATCGGTCGCAACAACAGTATACGCTTTAAAGCTTGAAAAAAAACGTTTTATTGGTCCTGGTAAATACAACAGTTTTAAAGTTTTTTTAGTTTTTACTACGATTTAATTCAGAAAGTAGCGAAAATTTCTTTTTAAATATATTGAAAATTTTTGAGCGAAGAAAAAATATGCTATTAGAAACTAAACAAAATAAATGTTTGGTTGATTACAATCGAGTTTCATTGAAAATGAATTGAGTTCTTCACGATAAGTAACCAAAAACAGTCGTATTAAAATGACTTTTTCTCTTTCTTTTGACTTCAGAATTCCAAACATAAATGATGTTTGCTAGACTTATTGTACTTAAAACTTTTTATTTGTAAGTATACGCTCCAATACTTGAAAGAAAACGTTTTATAGAATTTGTTGTATAGCACATTTTTTAGATATCTATTAGTTTTTACCAATTATTTATTCTAGAAAGCAGCGAATATTTCTCTTTAATATAATGAAAAATTTTTAGCGACGGTAAAAATGTGCTATTAGAAACAAGACAGAATCGATGTCAGCTTGACTACAATCGAGTTTTACTGAAAGAGAATTGAATTTTACACGTAAAGTACCAATAAAAAGTTGTAATAAAATGACTTTTCCTCTTTTTTTTTACTGCAGTAGTCCAAATATAAATGATATTTGCCAAATTCTTTCAGACATAACATTTTATACTTGTAAGTATACGCTTTAAAGCTAAACAGAAAGCGTTTCATAGCTTCTGGTAAATAGAACTTTTTTAGATTCTTTCTATATTTTACCTACAATTTAATCCAGAAAGCAGCAAAAATTTCTTATTACATATGTTGCGTATCCTATGCAACTAGTGAGTAGGGCGAAGCGCCGGGGCGTGCACGGTCCTGCCGAGACGTGAGACACGCTTGACAAAGCAGTGTGTTTGTTTTTGGTAGTAGCCACGGTAGCGCTAATATGATTGTAAGCGCTCTTCCTTTCTTCTAGCTTCAGTTCTCCCACCACATTTATTATGCCAATCACATGTATCGACAGCCGCGTTATGCTCGGGCTTTTCGGTGATTGGTGCAGCATTGCATCGCTTTTTGGTATAAATATTTATATTTCAACAGCTGCTGTCCAAAAAAAGGAAAAACATCATTTTATTACGACTTTTCTTGTTTACTTTACGTGAAGAATTCAATTCTGTTTTGACGAAACTTGATTGTATTCCATCTGACATCCATTGTGTTTAGTTTCTAATAGCACATTTTTACCGTTGCTACAAATATTTCAATATGATTAAGAGATATTTTAGCTGTTTTCTAAATTGAATAATAGTTGAAATCTATCAGATTTCTAAAGATATGCTTTATAAACACAGCTTAAAAACGTTTTCTTTCAAGTCTTAAAGCGTATACTAACAAGTAAAAAGTTTTATGTCCAATAAAATCTAGATAATATCATTTACTTTACCACAATTGCAGTCAAAGAAAAAAAAAAAATCATTCTATACAACTTTTTTTGGTAACTTTACGTGTAGAATTAAATTATTTTTCGACAATATTCGATTGTAGTCAACAAAACATCTATTCTGCTTAGTTTCTAATAGAACATTTATGCATTCGCTAAAAAATATTCAATATATGTTGTTGATGCGACCGATGCCTTAATCGGTATTTCAGTGGATAGTAGTAAATCGAAAAAAGCCCTTACGGGTGATATCGAAATTCTTTACTAATGGAAGAGGATAGGAAAATAAAAACACAATATCAACTTTATTTGAACCCAGTCAGTATTAAAGAAAACGCTTTATTTAGCTCGTCGGAATAAAGCCTTTCCGCAATAAAAACTCTGGTTAAAACGATGAAGAAGAGTCCACAAATCAGGATAATTCTGGCCAGGTGCAGGACCGCCTTTGTCCCTTGTCGCTAGCCAAACTTAGATGATGTAGTATTGCGCAGTACAAATAATTCTCCTCGAAGAAGTTTCTCGCAAGTCTCAGCTTTCTAAGATACATGATTCTCGAGCGATAAATCACGTGTGATGAACCAAGAGTGCCCAAATGACTAGTGCCAACAGGCGCAAGGACGCGCTGGATTTTATACCAAAAAGCGATGCAATGCTGCACCAATCACCGAAAAGCCCGAACATAACGCGGCTGTCGATACATGTGATTAGCATAATAAATGTGCTGGGAGAACTCAAGCTAGAAGAAAGAAGGTGCCCTTACAAGCATCTTGGCGCTACCGTGGCTACTACCAAAAACAAAGACACCGCTTTGTCGAGCGTGTCTCACGTCTCGGCAAGGCCGTGCACGCCCTGGTGCTTCGCCCTGCTCACTCGTTGCATAGGATACGCAACATATGAAATAAGAAATTTTTGCTACTTTCTGGATTAAATTGTAGGTAAAAATTATAAAGAATCTAAAAAAGTTCTATTTACCAGAAGCTATTAGACGTTTTCTGTATAGCTTTAAAGCGTATACTTACAAGTATAAAATTTTATGTCTGAAAGAATTTCGCAAATATCATTTATATTTTGACTACTGCAGCCGAAAAAAGAAAAAAAGTCATTTTATTACGACTATTTTTGGATACTTTACGTGAAGAATTCCATTCTTTTTCAACAAAACTCGATTGTAGTAAACTTGGCATCCATTCTGTCTTGTTTCTACAAGCTCATTTTTACCGTCGCTAAAAATATTTTAATATATCTAGAAAGATATTTTTCTTACTTTCTGGAAAAAATCGTAGTAAAAACTATAAAATTTCTATACAAGTGCTATATAACAAAAGCTACAAAACGTTTTCTTTCAAGTTTTAAAGCGTATACTTACAAATAAAAAGTGTCATGTCTAATAAAATTTAGCAAATGTCTTTTACATTTTAATAACTGCCGTCCAAGAAAGGAGAAAAAATCATTTTATTACGGATTTCGCTGGTACTTTACGTGTAATATTTAATTCTCTTTCGATAATTCTCGAATGTAGTAAAAATGATATCCATTCTTTTTAGTTTTTAATAACAAATTTTTTCATTTGCTAAAAATTTTTTAATATATATTAAAAATATTAGCTACTTTGTGATTTAAATCTTTGTGAAAAAATATAAAAAATCTAAAAAAGTGCTATTTACCAGAAACTTTAAAACGTTTTCTTTCCAGTTCTAAAGCGTATACTAATAAATAAAAAGTGTTATGTCCAATAAAATCTAGCAAATATCATTTACATTTCAACAACTAAGGTCTATTCTGTTTTGTTTTAAGTAGCAAATTTTTACTGTCGCTAAAAATTTTTTTATATATTTAAGAGAAATATTCGCTGCTTTTTGGATTGAATTATATTTAAAAACTATTAGATTTCTAAAGCAGTGCTATATATCACTTGCTATAAAACGTTTTCTTTCTAGTTTTAAAGCGTATACTAACAAATATAAAGTTTCATGTCCCATAAAATCTAGCAAACATCATTTATATTTCAACAACTGCAATCCAAAAAAAGAGAAAACATCATTTTATAACTCCTTTTTTTTGGTACTTTGCGTGTAAAATTCAATTCTCTTCTGACAAAACTCGATTGTAGTTAACCTGACATCCATTC
Source organism: Polistes canadensis (assembly GCF_001313835.1). Taxonomy (NCBI): domain Eukaryota; kingdom Metazoa; phylum Arthropoda; class Insecta; order Hymenoptera; family Vespidae; genus Polistes; species Polistes canadensis. The sequence goes on from NW_014570007.1 coordinate 41,411, forward strand.
TGTCTTTCTTCTAAAAGCACATTTTACCGTCGCTAAAAATTTTTCAATATATTTAGGAAAAATTTTTGCTGCTTTTTAAATTAAATATTAGTTGAAAACTACGAAATATCTAAAGATGTGCTATATAGCAAAATATATAAAACATTTTCTTACAAAATTTAAGGCGTATACTAACAAATAAAAAGTGTTGTGTCCAAAAAAGTCTAGCGAATACTATTTATATTTCAACAATTGCAGTCCAAAAAAAAAAAAAATAATTGTATTACCACTTTTTTTGGTTACTTTACGTGTAAAATTCAATCTTTTTTCGACAAAATTYGATTGTAGTCAACCTAAMATCTATTCTGTTTAGTTCTTAATAACAAATTTTTTTCTTTGCTAAAAAAATTTTACATATTTAAAAGAAATTTTTGCTTCTTTGTGAATTAAATTTCAGTTAAAAAATATAAAAAATCTAAAAAAGTGCTATTTACCAGAAGCTATAAAACGTATTCTTTCATGTTTTAAAGCGTATACTAACAAATAAAAAGTGTTATAACCAATAAAATCTTGCAAATATCATTTACATTTTACCAACTGCAGTCTAAGAAAAAAGAAAAAATCATTTTATTAAAACTGTTTTTGTTTACTTTACGCGTAGGATTAAATTCTATTTCGACGAAATTCGATTGTAGTCAACCTAGCATCTATACTGTTTAGTTTTTAATAGCACATTTTTACCATCGCTAAAAATTTTTCAATATATTTAGAAGACTTCTTTGAAACTTTCTGGACTAAATAATAGTTAAAATCTATCGTATTTCTAAAGAAGTGCTACTTAACAGAATCTATGAAACTTTTTCTTTCAAGTTTTTAAGCGTATACTAAAAAATAAAAAGATTTAAGTCCAATAAAATCTAGCAAATATCATTTACATTACTAAAACTGCAGTCCAAGGAAAAAGAAGAAATAATTTTATTACAACTGCTTTTTGTTACTTTACGTGTAGAATTTAATTTTTTGTAGACAAAATTCGATTATAGTCAACCAAAAATCTATTCTGTTTAGTTTCTAGAAGCACATTCTTACCTTCGTTGAAAAATTTTTAATACATTTAAAAAGACATTTTCGCCAATTTTAGGATTAAATAGTATTTAAAACCTATAAAAATCTAAAAAAGTGCTATTTAAAAGAAGCTATAAAATGTTTACTTTCAAGCATTACCGCGTATACTTACAAATAAAAAGTGGTAAAAACAAAAAAATTTGGCAATTTATATTGGGACTACTGCACTAAAAAAAGAGAAAAAATCATTTTATTACGGTTTCTTTTGATTACTTTACGTGTAGAGTTTAATTCTCTCTGAACATAATTCGATTTTAGTCAACCTGACATCTATTATGTCTTGTTTCTAATAGCACATTTTTACTGTTTCTAAAAATTATTTAATATATTTAAAAAATTTTTGCTGCTATCTAGATAAAAATAATTGTTAATAACTATCAGATATCTAAAGAAGTGCTATATAACAAAAGCTATAAAACGTTTTCTTTCCAGTTTTAAAGCGTATACAATTAAATAGAAAGTGTTAAGTCTAATAAAATCTAGCAAATAACATATGTAATTCAAAAACTGCAGTCCAAAAAAAAGGAAAAAATAATTTTATTACAAATTTTTTGTGTTACTTTACATGAATAATTAAAGTATTTTTTAACAATACTTAATTGTATCCACTATGATATCAATTCTGTTTAGTTTCTTATAGCACATTTTTACTGTCGCTTAAAACTTTTCAATTTATTTAGGAAAAATTTTTGCTGCTTTCTGGATTTATTATTAGTTTAATACTATCAGATATATAAAGAAGTGCTATATAACAAGAGCTATAAAACGTTTTCTTTCAAGATTTAAAGCGTATACAAACAAATAAAAAGTGTTATGTCCAATAAAATTCAGCAAATATCATTAACATTATAAAAACTGCAGTCCAAGAACAGAGACAAAATCATTTGTTTACAACTCTTATTGGTTACTTTACGTGTAGAATTCAATTCATTTTTGAGAAAAGTTCGATTGTAAAAAACCTAGCATCTATTCTGTTTAGTGTCTAATAGCACATTTTTACCTTCGCTAAAAAATTTTTTAATATATTTTAGAGAAATTTACGCTACTTTGTGAATTAAATCGTAGTTAAAAACTATAAAATTTGTTTAAAAGTGCTATTTATCAGAAGCACTGATACGTTTTCTTTAAAGCTTTAAAGCGTATACTTACAAATAACAGGTGTTAATTTCAAAAAAATTTGGCAAACATCATTTATATTAGGACGACTGCAGTAAAAAGAAAAGTGGAAAAATCAATTTCCTACGACTTTTTTTGTTGACTTAACGTGTAGAATTTAATTTTCTTTTGACGAAGCTCGATTGTAGTAATCTAAACATCCATTCTGTTTACTTTCTAATAGCACATTTTTCCGTTGCTTACAAGTTTTCAATATATTTAAAAAACAATTTTCGCTACTTTCTGGATTATTCGTAGTTTAATACTTAAAAATATCAAAAAAAGTACTATATAACAAAAGCTATAAAACGTTTTGTTTCAAATTTTCAAACGTATACTAACAAACAAAAAGTGTTACGTCTAATTAAATCTAGCAAATATCATTTTTATTTCAACTACTGCAGTCCAAAAAAGAGAAAAAATCATTTCATTACGACTTTATTTGGTTACTTTACGTGTAGAATTCAATTCTCTTTCGACGAAATTTGATTTTAGATAACCTAATATCTATTTTGTCTTGTTTCTAATAGCACATTTTTACTGTCGCTAGAAAATTTTTCAGTATATTTAAGAGAAATTTTCGCTGCTTTCCGGATTGATTATTAGTTTAATACTAACAGATTTCTAAAGAAGTGCTATATAACAAAAGCAATAAAACGTTTTCTTTCAAGTTTTAAAGCGTATACTAAAAAATATATATTGTAAAGTACAATAATATCTAGCAATTAACATTTATATTTTAACAACTGCAGTCCAAAAAAAGGGAAAAAATCCTTTTATTAAAACTTTTTTTTGTTACTTTACATTAATATTTCAATTTTTTTCTAACGAAACTCGTTTGTGTTAAACCTGACATCTAATCTGTTTTATTCTTTGTAGCACATTTTTACCGTTGCAAAAAATGTCTTAATATATTAAGAAAAAAATTTTCGCTACTTTTTGGATTAAATAATAGATAAAAACTATCAGACACATAAAGAAATGCTATACAACAAAAGCTATAAAACATTTGCTTTCAAGTTTTAAAGCGTATACTAACTAATAAAAAGTTTTAGATCTAATAAAATCCATCAAATAAACATTTATATTTTAACAACTGCAGTCTAAAAAAAGGGTAAAAATCCTTTTATTAAAACTTTATTTGTAACTTTTCGTGTAGAATTTAATTCTTTTTCGACGAAATTTGATTTTAGTCAACCTAGCATCTATACTGTTTAGTTTCTAATAGCACATTTTTACATTTGCTAAATATCTTTTAATATATTCAATTGAAATTTTTGCTACTCTTTGAATTAAATCGTAGTTAAAAACTATAATATTTTTACAAAAGTGCTATTTATCAGAAGCTATGATTCGTTTTCTTTCAAGCTTTAAAGCGAATACTTACAAATAAAAAGTGTTATGTTCAATAAAATATAACAAATGTCTTTTATATTTTAACAACTGCAAACCAAAAAAAAAAAAAATCATTTTATTACAAGTTTTTTTTTGGTACTTTACGTGCAAAATTTAATTCTATTTCGACGAAACTCGATTGTATTTAACCTGACATCAATTCTATTTAGTTTCTAATAGCACATTTTTACCGTTGCTACAAATATTTTAATATGAATAAGAAATATTTCTGCTGTTTTTTAAATTGAATAATAGTTGAAAACCATCAGATTTCTAAAGAAATTCCTTATAAACACAGCCTTAAAACTTTTTGTTTTAAGTTATGTTGTGTACAGTTAAAAACAAAATGTGTTTAGTCTGATAAAATTCAGAAATTAACATTTATATTTTAACAACTGCAGTCCAAAAAAAGAAAAAAAATCATTTTATAACGGATTTTTTTGGTTACTTTACGTTTAGAATTCAATTTTTTTTTCGACGAAACTCTATTGTAATCAACATGACATCAATTCTGTCTTGTTTTTAATAGCACATATGTACCGTCGCTAAAAATTTTTTAACATATTTAAATAAATTTTTTGCTGCTTTCTGGAGTGAATATTAGTTTATTACTATCAGATATCCAAAGAAGTGCTATATAACAACTGCCTAAATACGTTTTGTTTTAGGTTTTTAGGCGGATAGTTACAAATAAAAAGTGTTTGATTTGATAAAGTCCAGCAAATATCACTTATATTTTAACAACTGCAGTCCAAAAAAAAAGAAAATATCATTTTATTACGACTTTTTATGGTTACTTTACGAGTATAATTCAATTCTTTTTCGACGAAACTCGATTGTAGTCAACCTGGCCTCAATTCTGTTTTGTTTCTAATAGCACATTTTACTGTTGCTAAAAATTTTTCAAAACATTTAGGAAAATATTTGCTGCTTTCTAGATTAAATAATAGTTGGAAACTATCAGATGTCTAAAGAAGTGCTTTATAAACACAGCTTAAACAATTCTGGTTTTAAATTTTTAAACGTATACTTACAAGTAAAAAGTGTTTAGTCTGAAAAATCACAGCAAATATTATTTATATTTTTCCAACTGCAGTCCTAAAAAATAGAAAAAATCATTTATTACAACTTTTTTTTTACCTTACGTGTAGAATTAAAATTTTTCCCAACGAATTTCGATTGTAATCGACCTAACATTTATTCTGTTTAATTTCTAATAACACATTTTTACTGTCGCTAAAAATTTTTTAATATATTTTATAGAAATTTTCGCTACTTTGCGAATTAAATCTAAGTTTTAAACTATAAAATTTCAATAAAAGTGCTATTTAACAGTAGCTATAAATTGTGTTGGTTAAAGCTTTACAGCGTATACTAATAAATAAAAAGAAGCAAGTTCGAAAAAATTTGGCAAACTTTATTTACATTTTCACAACTGCAGTCCAAAAAAGGGCAAAAATCATTTTATTTAAACTTTTAGTTGTTACTTAACGTGTAGAATCTCATTTTTTCCCGACGAAATTTGATTGTAGTCAACCTAATACCAATTTTGTTTATTTTCTAATAGCAAATTTCCACCGTCGCAAAAAATTTGTTTACATACTAGAAAGAAGTTTTCGCTGCTTCTTTGTTGAATAATAGTTAAAAACTATCAGATTTCTAATGAAGTGCTATATAACAATAGCTTAAAAACGTTTTTTTTTTAAGTTTTTAGGCGTATACTAACAAATAAAAAGTAAAAGGACTGAAAAAATTTTGCAAACATCATTTACAATTCAACAACTGCACTCAAAAAAAAGAAATAAAGTTATGTGTTTAAAACTTTTTTTGGTAACTTTTCGTGTAAAATTTAATTCTTTTTCGACGAATCTTGATTGTATTTAACCTGACATCAATTCTGTTTAGTTTCTAATAGCACATTTTTACCGTTGCTACCAATATTTTAATATGAATAAGAAATATTTCTGCTGTTTTTTAAATTGTATAATAGATGAAAACTATCAGATTTCTAAAGAAATGCCTTATAAACACAGCTTAAAAACGTTTTGTTTTAAGTTTTTAGGTGGATAGATTCAAATAAAAAGTGTTAGGTCTGATAAAATCCAGCAAATATCATTTATATTTTTACAATTTCAGTTTAAAAGAAGGGAAAAAATCATTTTATTTTAAATTTTTTTATTTACTTTACGTTTAGAATTCAATTCTTTTTCGACGAAACTCTATTGTAGTCAACATGAAGTCAATTTTGTATTGTTTTTAATAGCACATTTTACTGACGCCTAAAATTTTTTAATATATTTAAGAAAAGTTTTCGCTGTTTCCTAGATTAAATAATAGTTAAAACTATTAAATATCTTAAGAAATGCTATATAACAAAAGCTTTTAAACGTTTTTTTTTAAGGTTTAAAGCGTATACTAACAAATAAAAAGTGTTTTGTCCAATAAAATATAGCGAATAACATTTATATTTAAACAATTGCAGTCCAACAAAATGGAAAATATAATTTTATTAACACTTTTTTTGGTTACTATACGTGTAGAATTCAATTTTTTTTCTACAAAATTCGATTGTAGTCAATCTAAAATCTATTCTGTTTAGTTTTTAATAGCAAATTTTTACCGTCGCTATAAATTTTTCAACATATTTAAGCAAAATTTTCGCTTCTTTCTAGACTAAATAATAGTTGAAAACTATCAGATGTCTAAAGAAGTGCTATATACCAAGAGCTATAAAGCGTTTTCTATTTAGTTTTTAGGTGTATACTTACAACTAAAAATTGTTTAGTCTGATAAAATAAAGAAAATATCATTTATTTCTTACCTACTGCAGTCCAAAAAAAAAGAAAAATCATACTATTACAACGTTTTTTTGTTACTTTACGTGTAGAATCAAATACTTTTCAAGGAATTTCGATTGTAGAAAACCTAACATCCATTCTGTTTAATTTCTAATAGCAAATTTTTACCGTCGCCTACAATTTTTTATTAAATTTAAAAAGAAATTTTTGCTACTTTCTGGATTAATTGTAGTTAAAAACTTGAATTTTCTAAAAAAGTGCTACATAACAAAAGTTATAAAACGTTTTGTTTCAAATTTTCTAACGTATACTAACAAATTTAAAGTTTTACGTCTAATAAAATCTAGCAAATATAATTTATATTTCAACAAAAGCAGTCCAAAAAAGAGAAAAAATCATTTTATTACGACTTTTTTTGGTTACTTTACGTGTATAATTCAATTCTTTTTCGACGAAACCTGATTGTAGTCAACCTGTCCTCCATTCTGTCTTGTTTCTAATAGTACATTTAACTGTCGCTAAAAATTTTTTAATACATTTAAGAAAAATTTTCGCTGCAATCTGGATTGATTATTAGTTTAATACTATCAGATTTCTAAAGAAGTTCTATATAACAACTGCTTAAAAAAGTTTTGTTTTAAGTTTATAGGCAGATAGTTACAAATAAAAAGTGTTTGGTCCGACAAAATCCAGCAAATATCATTTATATTTTAACAACTGCAGTCCGAAAAGAAAATTATTTTATTACAAATTTTTTTGGTTTCTTTACGTGAAGAATTCAATTCTTTTTCGACGAAATTCGTATGCAGTCAACCTAACATCCATTCTGTTTAATTTCTAATAGCACATTTCTATCGTAGCTTACAATTTTTTAATATATTTAAAAAGAAATTTTCGCTACTTTGTGGATTAATTCGTTGTAAAAAACTAAAAATTTCTAAAAAAAGTGCTATATAACAAAAGCGATAAAACATTTTGTTTGAAGTTTTAAAGCGTACACTAACAAATAAAAAATGTTATGTCAATAAAATGTAGCAAATTTAATTCATATTTTAACAACTGCAGGCCCAGGAAAAAGAAAAAATCATTTTATTTCGACTTTTTTTTGCTACTTTACGTGTAGAATTTAAATCTCTTTAGACGAAACACGATTGTAGTCAACCTGACATAAATTCTATCTTGTTTTTAATAGAACATTTGACCTTTACTAAAAATTTTTCAATATATTAAAGAAAAATTTTCGCTGCTATCTAAATTAAATGAAAGTTAAGTACTATAAGATATCTAAAGAAGTGCTATATAACAAATGCTTAAAAACGTTTTCTTTGAAATTCTTAGGCGTATAGCTACAAATAAAAAGTATTAAGTCTGAAAAAATTCGGCAAACATTATTTTTAATTATACTACTGCAGTCAAAAAAAAGAGAAAAAATCATTGTATTACGACTTTTTTTGGTTACATTACATGTAGAATTCAACTCTCTTTAGACAAAACTCGATTGTAGTCAACCTAACATCCATTCTGTTTAATTTCTAATAGCACATTTCTACCGTAGCTTACAATTTTTTAATATATTTGAAAAGAAATTTTCGCTACTTTGTGGATTAAATCGTAGTTAAAAACTAAAAAATTTCAAAAAAAGTGCTATATAAAAAAAGCTATAAAACGTTTTGTTTGAAGTTTTAAAGCTTACACTAACAAATAAAAAATGTAAGGTTAAATAAAATCTAGCAATTTACATTTATATTTTTACAACTGCAGTCCAAAAGAAGAAATAAAAATCATTTTATTAAAACTATTTTCGGTTACTTCTCAGGAAGAATTTAATTATTTTTCCCCGAAACTCGATTGCAGTAAACCTGACATCCATTCTGTTTTTTTTCTAATAGCACATTTTACCTTCGCAAAAAATTTTTCAATATATTAAAGAAAAATTTTTGCTACTATCTAAATTAAATAATAGTTGAATACTATCAGATATCTAAAGAAGTGCTATATAACAAATGCTTAAAAACGTTTTCTTTGAAATTCTTAGGCGTATAGCTACAAATAAAAAGTATTAAGTCTGAAAAAATTCGGCAAACATTATTTTTAATTATACTACTGCAGTCAAAAAAATGAGAAAAAATCATTGTATTACGACTTTTTTTGGTTACATTACATGTAGAATTCAACTCTCTTTCGACAAAACTCGATTGTAGTCAACCTGACAAATTTATATTTATTAATATAATTATTTATTATATTATTAATATTCAAATAGCACATTTTTATTTTCGCTAAAAATTTTTTAAAATATTTAACAAAAATTTTCGCTACTTTGTGAATAAAATCGTAGTTTAAAACTATAAAATTTCTATAAAATTGCTATTAAACAGAAGCTATAAAACGTTTTCTTTCAAGTTAAAAGCGTATACTTACAAATAAATAGTGAAAGATCTATAAAATTTGGCAAACATTATTTACGTTTCAAAAACTTTAGTCTATAAAAAGAAAAGAAATCATTTTTTTACAACTTTTTATTGTTACTTTACGTGAAGAATTAAATTCTTTTTCAACAATACTCGATTGTAGTTAACTTTACATCAATTCTGTTTAGTTTCAAATAGCACATTTTTACCTTCTCTAAAAAATTTGTAATATATGTTAAAAGAAATATTTGCTACCTTCTAGAAAATATCTTATTTAAAAACTTTAAAAAATCTAAAAAAGTAATATTTAAAAGAAGCTATGAAACGTCTTCTTTCAAGCTTAAAAGCGTAAACTTACAAATAAAAAGTGTTAAATCTGAAAAAATTTGTCAAACATTATTTATATTTAGACTACTGCAGTCAAAAAAAAGAGAAAAGATCATTTTATTACGACTTCTTTTTGTTACTTTACATGTAGAATTCCAATCACTTTCGACAGGAACTAGATTGAATTCAACCTGACATCAATTCTGTTCAGTTTCTAATAGCACATCTTTATCGTGGCTTAAAATTTGTCAATATATTTAGAAAAAATTGTCGTTGCTTCCTGAAATGAAGAATAGTAAAAACTATCAGATTTTAAAAGAAGTGCTTTAAACATAGCTAAAAAAATTTTCTTTTAAATTTATAGGCGTATACTTACAAGTAAATAGTGTTTAGTCCGAAAAAATCTAGCAAATATCATTTATATTTTACCAAATGCAGTCGAACAAAAGAGAAAAAATCATTTAAAAACTACATTTTTCAGTTACGTAAGGTGTAAAATCCAATTTTTTTCCGATGAAACCCGATTGTAGTCAACCTAACATCCAAATTGTTTATTTTCTAATAGCGCATTTTTACCGTTGCTAAAAACTTTTTTACATATTTGAGAGAAGTTTTTGTTGCTTCTTAGATTGAATAGAAGTTGAAAACTATCAGATTTGTAAAGCAGTGCTATATAACAAATGCTATAAAACGTTTTCTTATAAGTTTTAAAGCGTATACTAACAAATAAAAAGTAATAATTCTTATAAAATCTAGCAAATACTATTTATATTTCGACAGCTGCAGTGCTAAAAAAGGGAAAAATCATAATAGTACAATTTTTTTTGCGTTACTTTACGTGAAGAATTCAATTGATTTGCAATAAAACTCGATTGTGGTAATCCTGACATCCATTCTGTTTAGTTGCTAATAGCACATTTTTACCTTCGCTAAAAAATTTTTAAAATATTTAATACAAATTGTCGCTACTTTGTGAACTAAATCGTAGTTAAAAACTTAAAAATATCAAAAAAAAATTCTAGATATCAAAACCTATAAAACGTTTTGTTTCTAATTTTCAGACGTATACTCACAAACAAAAAGTGTTACGTCTAATAAAATCTAGCAAATATCATTTATATTTCAAAAACTGCATTCCAAAATAAGAGAAAAAATCATTTTATTACGCCTTTTTTTGGTTACTTTACGTGTATAATTTAATTCTTTTTCGACGAATTTGATTGTAGTCAACCTGACCTCCATTCTGTCTTGTTTCTAATAGCACATTTTACTATTGCTAAAAATTTTTCAATACATTGGCAAAAAATTATCGCTGCTTTCTAGATTAAATAATAATAGAAAACTATCAGATGTCTAAAGAAGTGCTATATATTCAAAGCTATAAAACGTATTCTTTTTAGTTTTGAGGCGTATACTTACAAGTAAAAATTGTTTAGTCCAATAAAATAAAGTAAATATAATTTATATTTTGACCACTGCAGTCCAAAAAACGGAAAAAATCATTTTATTACAACATTTTCTTGTTACTTTATTTGTAGTATTCTATACTTTATCGACAAAACTCGATTGCAGTAAACCTGACATCCATTCTGTTTTTTTTCTTGTAGCACTTTTTTACCGTCGCTGAAAATGCTTTAATTTATTTAAAAAAAATTTTCACTACTTTCTGGATTAAATCGTAGGTAAAAACTATAAAATTTCTAAAAAAGTGCTATATAACAAAAGCTATAAAACGTTTTCTTTTAAGTTTTTAGGCTTATACTTACTAATAAAAACGACGGTAAAATGTGCTATTGTAAACAAGAAAGAATGGATGTCAGGTTGACTACAATCGAGTTTCGTCGAAAAATAATTAAATTTTACACGTAAAGTAACAAAAAAAAGTTGTATTATAATGATTTTTTCCCTTTTTTTGGACTATAGTTGTTGAAATATAAATGTTATTTGCTAGATTTTATTGGACCTAACAGTTTTTATTTGTAAGTATACGCTTAAAAACTTGAAAGAAAACGTTTCATATATTCTGTTAAGTAGCACTTCTTTAGAAATACGATAGTTTTCAACTGCTATTTAGTCCAGAATTCAGCGAAAATTTCTCCTAAATATATTGAAAAATATTTAGCGATTGAAAAAATGTGCTGATTGAAACTAAACAGTATAGATGATAGGTTGACTTTAATCGAGTATCGTCGAAAGAGAGTTGAATTCTACACGTAAAGTAACCATAAAAGTCCTAATAAAATAATTTTCTCTCTTTTCTCAGACTGCAGTTGTTTAAATATAAATGATGTTTGCTGGATTTTATCGGACCAAACACTTTTTATTTGTGACTATACGCCTAAAAAATTGAAACAAAAAGTTTAAAAGCTGTTGTTATATACAACTTCTTCAGAAATCTGTTAGATTTAAACTATTGTTTAATCTAGAAAACAGCAAAAATTTTTCTTAAATAAATTGAAAAATTCTATGGAACAGTAAAATGTTCTATTAGAAAAAAGACAGAATGTATGTCAGATTAACTACAATCGAGTTTCGTCGAAAAAAAATTGAATTCTAAACAAAAAGTAACTAAAAAAAGTTTTAATAAAATGATTTTTTTTCTTTTTTAAGACTGCAGAACACTTAACACTTTTTATTTGTTAGTATACGTTTAAAAATTTAAAACAAAATGTTTTATAGCTTTTGTTATATAGCACTTTTATAGAAAATTTAAGTTTGTAACTACGATTATTCCAGAAAGTAGCAGAAACTTCTTTTTAAATATATTAAAAAATTGTAAGCGACGGTAAAAAATTGCTATTAGAAAATAAACAGAATAGATGCTAGGTTTACTACAATCGAATTTCGTCGAAAAAGAATTGAATTCTACACGTAAGGTAACCAAAAAAAGTTGTAGTAAAATGGTTTTTTCTGTTTTGTTGGACTGCAGTTGTTGAAATATAAATGTTATTTGCTAGATTTTATTGGACCTAACTCTTTTCATCTGTTTGTTTACACTTTAAAACTTTAAAGAAAGGAGTTTTTTCAAATATATAAAAAATAATTATGACATAATTTCCGTGAAGCAGATTAAAACCTTGCTTACTGAATTGCTAAAATTGGCAGCATTCAAAAAAAGACGGTTATTTCTACTTAATTGTAAACATAAACAAATTTGTACGAAGCACATACTGAACAATCTAAAATGTTTATATGATCTTCATATTGAAGCTCGCCCGTTTCAAAAAGAAACGCATAATTTGAATAAATGCTTCCAAAAAAAGATAATTTATTTAAAAATAAAGGTCACAGCCTAGAAAATTAGGATATTGTAGAAAAATATAGAAAACACAATTAAGATTTTGATAAAAAATTAACATCAAATGACTACAAAAATGGCAAAACATAGTTCGACAATAAATAAAAAGACAAACTTAAAATTGTAAAAAGCAATAACATAAAAAAATTAAACACTTTAATAAAAGAAAAATATCACAAGAATAATAATAGCAATAAACAGAACACTTTTATATTTAATTTTACGGATGTAGAGCTTCCAAATGAAGTGGAAGAAATTCTAAACCTAGAACCAGGTTTTAAATCCCAATAAAACTTAAAGAAGTACAAGTAAGCACGCTAATTAAAGATCTAGAATATTGCATAAAAAATTTTACTATTGAAAATAGAAATGAAAAAACCATTAAGGATGCGAAATATAACGTTAGAACAAAAGCGGTTATCATAATGACGAATTATTTTAAGAAAAACAGCCTAATTATACATAATAACATAATAAATAGCAATTTTATAAAAACGAAACAGTTCCTAAAACAGAACCCAAACATAATAGTCACAAGTTCAGACAAAGGAAACCACACAGTTATATGAAAAAAGATGAATATTTAAAAGAAATGGAGAAACCACTGGAAGATACTAATACATACAGTTTACTAAATAATGATCTTACAAATAAATTTTAAAAAATGGCTAATAATTTAATAACAAAATTACAAAACGGGTCCATAATCTCAGAAAAAGTGGGAAAAAACTTAAGATCCTATAATTCAGTAACACCTAAACTGTATTGATTAAGAAAAACACATAAAAAAGAATGTACTATGAGACCAGTTGTGAGTTCCATATGTTCACCGTGTTACAAATTAGCAAAATTTATACATCTATTATTAACTAGAACTATTTTAAACAAATTTGTTTTTTCCTTTAAGAACTCGTTCGAGTTCGCTAAACTCTAAAGGGAAACGAGGTTACCGGAAGGGTACATACTGGTATCACTAGATGTAATATTACTTTTTACTAACATTACGAAAGAACTAGTAATAAAAATAATTGAAGAAGATTGGGATAAATTTTTCAAATGTATTAACGTTCAAAAAAAGACCTTATTAGAACTTTATAAAATTTTGTTTAAAATTGAGCTATTTTCGGTTTAACGGGGTGTTTTACCAACAACTTGATGGATCTAGCATGGGTAATCCCGCGAGCCCAATACATGCAAACATAGTTATGAATTAAATCCTAAAAAAGGTTGAAGGCATGTTACCCTTTCAAGTTCCTTTTTTAAAGGTCTATGTGAATGACATTGTCACAGCAATACCGAAAGATGGAATGGAACTAACAATTAAGACCTTCAATAGTGTAAATAAAAAAATCCCATTCACAATTGAGGTTGAGAATAATAGAACACTACCATTCCTAGACTTGAGTATAATAAAATAAGAAGATTGTTCTATTTTAATGGACTGGTACATTAAACCTACAAGCTCAGGTAGATGTTTAAATTATAAGTCAAATCATCCAATAAGCCAAAAAATTGGAGTCGTAAAAGGATTACTTTTCAGGGCATTAACATTAAGTAGCAAAGAATTTCATAATAACAACAGGAAGAAAATAGAAATAATTTTAAAAAACAACAATTATCCAAAGAATCTCATTCACACGATATTTAATTAGTTTAGATTCGTCAAAGAACAGGAAAAAGAACAAAACAACAACAAAATTTTTAGATTCCCATTTATCAAGCCTTTGTCTAATATAATAAATAAATGTTTTAAAAATACCAATGTCAAGTTGGTATTTTAAAACTTAGTAAAAATAAAATCTATATATACGAAACTAAAAGACAAAGATGATAAATTAGAACAATCAAACTTAGTATATAACATACCATGTGAATGTGAAAAATGTTATGTAGGACAAGCAAAACAAAAATTTGAAAAACGATTAGACCAACATAGGAACGACAGCAAACCGGGGAATGCACAAGAAACAAATACCACTGCGTAAGAAGAACATCATTTTAAAACAGGACATATTTTTAGATTCGACGAAAAAAAAATTTTAGATAAAGAAGATAACTAGTACAAAATAAATATTAGTGAAATGTACCATATAACGAACAATAATACAGTTAATTTTAGAACCGATACTAATAATCTCAACAGCACAAATTACGAAATTTTAAAATTTAATTACCACAACAAGACACGTAACAGAAGTTAAGATAATAACAAAGACATCTAGATTAGGAAAAATCAGCTTAGAGGTAACTAGTAGTTTTCAAAAAGTTATGGTAGGATATCGTTTTTAAAAATTGACTCTATATATAAGATAGTGAATACTTATGATTGTAATAAAAAATGATGGTATATTGGCCTATGAACATAACTATCATAATAAAATAACGATATTAATTGTAAGTTTTTTTTTTCTTTATTTGTATAAGAAATAATATGCCATATTAAAAAAAAAAAAAAAAATTTTAGTTGCTAAGGTTGTTTCAAATAGAAACGAAACGTTCAACAGATAAATGTAGTGTTCATCTAAATAAAACCTGTCCAAAAAAAAACTTGCTTAAGAAGTAAACTTAGTAATAATATTTAAAGAAAACGTTTTATAGCTTTTGTTATATAGCATTTTTTTTAGATATCAGATAGTTTTTAACCATTATTTTATCAAGAGAGCAGCAAAAATTATTATTAAGTATATTAACAAATTTTTAGCGACGGTAAAATGTGCTATTAGAAACATTGGATGTCAGGTTGACTACAATCGACTTTCGTGAAAGAAAATTTAATTCTACACGAAGAAGTAACAAAAAAAAGTCGTAATAAACTGATTTTCTTCTTTTTTTTTTGAAAGCAGTAGTCTAAATATAAATGATGTTTGCCAAATTTTTTCGGACCTAAAACTTTTTATTTGTAAGTATACGCTTTAAAGCTTGAAAAAAAACGTTTCATAGCTTCTGTTAATTAACAATTTTATAGATTTTTTATAATTTTTAACTACGATCTAATCCATAAAAAAGCGAAAATTTCTCTTTAAATATATCAAAAATTTTTTAGCAAAAGTTAAAATGAGCTATTAGAGACAAAACAGAAAAGATGCTTGGTTGACTACAATCGAATTTTGTCGAAAAATAATTGAATTCTACACGGTAAGTAGCCAAATAAAATTGTAATAAAAAGATTTTTTCTCTTTTCTTCGACTGCAGTTGTTAAAAAGTAAATGATTTTTGCTAGACTTTATTGGACATACTACATTTTATTTGTAATTATACGCCTTAAAGCTTGAAAGAAAACGTTTTATAGCTTTTGTTATATAGCACTTTTTAAGAAATTTCATAGTGTTTACCTACAATTTAATCCAGAAAGTTGCGATAATTTTTTTAAATATAAATAAAAATTATTAGCGACAGTAAAAATGTGCTACTAGAAACAAAACAGAATGGATGTCAAGTTTACTTCAATCGAGTTTTATTGAAAAAGAAATAAATTCTTCCCGTATAGTAACCAAAAAAAATTGTAATTAAATGATTTTTTCCCTTTTTTTGGTCTGCAGTTGTTGAAATATGAATGTTATTTTCTAGATTTTATTGAACGCAAAGCTTATTATTTGTTAGTATACGCTTTAAAACTTGAAAGAAAACGTTTTATAGCTTTTGTTATATAGCATTGCTATAAAAATTTTATAGTTTTTAACTACGATTTATACTAGAACGTAGGAAAAATTTTTTTTTAAATATACATTTTAAAATTTTTAGCGACGGTAAAAATGGGCTTTAAGAAAGTAAACAGAATATATGTTTGGTTGACATAAATCGAATTTCGTCGAAAAAGAATAGAATGCTACACATAACGTAACCAAAAAAAGTTGTAATAAAATGATTTTTTCTCTTTTTTTAGACTTAACTTGTTTAAATTTAAAAAATATTTGCTAGATTTTTTCGGACAAAACACTTTTTATTTGAAGATTTACGCCTAAAAACTTAAAAGAAAACATTTTTCAGGTTTTTTTATATAGCACTTGTTTAGTAATCTGATAGTTTTTAGCTATAAATCAGTCCAGAAAGCAGCGAAAATTTCTCTTAAATATATTGAATTATTTTTAGCGACTGTAAAAATGTGCTACTAGAAACAAGACAGAATGGATGTCAGGTTTACTAAATCATATTTCGTCGAAAGGAAATTGATTTCTACACGTAAAGTAACCAAAAAAAGTTTTAATGAAAGGATTTTTTCTTTTTTTTTGGACTGCAGTTGTTAGAAGATAAATGATATTTGCTGGATTTTATTGGAGCCAACACTTTTTATTTGATAGTATACGCTTTAAAACTTGAAAGATAACGTTACATAGCTTTTGTTAAATTGCACTTGATTAGTAATCTGATAGTTTTTAATTATAATTAAATCCAGAAAGCATCAAAAATTTCTCTTATATATATTGAATTATATTTAGAGACGGTAAAAATGTGCTATTAGAAACAAAACCGAATGGAGTTTAGGTTGAATACAATCAAGTTTTGTCGAAAAATAATTTAATTCTAGACGTAAAGTAACCCAAAAATGTTGTAATATAATGATTTTTTTTCTTTTCTTGGGCTAAAGTTGTTTAAATATAAATGTTATTTAGTAGATGTTATTGGACCTTACACTTTTTATTTGTTTGTATACGCTTTAAAACTGAAAAGAAAACGTTTTAGTTAGACTACAATTGAATCTCGTCAAAAAAGAATTGAATTTTACACTTAAAGTAACCAAATAATGTTGTAATAAAATGTTTTTTTCTTTTTTTTTCGGACTGCAGTTGTATAAATATAAATGATATTTGCTGGAATTTATTGGACCAAACACTTCATATTTGTTAGTATACGTTGGAAAATTTGAAACAAAGCGTTTTATTGCTATTGTTATATAGGACTTTTTTCGAAATTTTTAAGTTTTTATCTACGATTAATCGAAAAAAAGCGAAAATTCCTTTTTAAATATATTAAAAATTTTTTAGAAACGGTAAAAATGTGCTATTAGAAACTAAACAGAATTGATGTTTGGTTGACTACAATCGAGTTTTGTCGAATAAGAATTAAGTTCTACACGTAACGTAACAAAAAAAAGTTTTATTAAAATAATTTTTAATCTTTTTTTGGACTGCAGTTGTTAAAAAATAAATAATATTTGCTGGATTTTATCGGACTTACCACTTTTCATTTGTAAGTATACGCTTTAAAGCTTAAAAGAAAACGTTTCATAGCTTTTGTTATATAGCACTTTTTTAAAAATTTTATAGTTTTTAATTACGATTTATTCTAGAAAGTAGAAAAAATTTCTTTTTAAATATATTAAAAAAATTTTTAGCGTCGGTAAAAATGTGCTATTAGAAACTAAACAGAATAGATGTTAGGTTGACTACATTAGAAATTTGTCGGAAAGGAATAGAATTCTACACGTGAAGTAACTATAAAAATTTGTAATAAAATGATTTTTTCTCTTTTCTTTGATTGCAGTTGTTGAAAAGTAAATGATATTCTCTAGATTTTATTTATTATAAAATTTTTTATTTGTTTAGTATACGCTTTAAATCTTGAACGAAAACGTTTAATAGCTTTTGTTAGATAGCACTTTTTTAGAAATTTTTTAGTTTTTAACAACGATTTAATCCAGAAAGTAGCATAAATTTTGTTTTAAAAATACTAAAAAATTTTTAGCTAAGGTAAAAATTTGCTATTAGAAACAAAACAGAATGAATGCCAGGTTTACTAAAATCGACTTTTGTTAAAAAATAATTTAATACTTCACGTAAAGTTGCTAAAAAAAAGTAGTAATAAAATGACTTTTTCCCTGTTTTAGAACTGCAGTTTTTGATATATTAATGTTATTTGCAAGATTTTATTGGACCTGACACTTTTTATTTGTTAGTATACGCTTTAAATCTTGATAGAAAACGTTTTATAGCTTTTGTTATATAGCACTTTTTTTAGAAATTTTATAGTGTAAGATAAGAAATAAAGAAAGAGAGATTATTAAGCAAGATTATCTAGCGTTTGTTTTTTTGGGCGTGGAATGCGTAACCCTATGTTTCGTTTCATGTTTCGTCGCTTGGAAACCACTCGATGTTTTTTGTAAATAAATAGATAAAAATTCGAGAGGGACCGAGAAGTTTCTAGAACGATAAGAGAGCATAAAAGAGAAGCGTTTCAGTTCGGACCGGGTTCAGTGTAAGTTCAGCTACGGTATATTCAAGTGTTAGTGGTATATTTTTGTCGACCTAATAAATTGTTACTTCTGATTACAATCACACTCCACACTATTTTTTACAATATCCATATATAATTAAAACATCCTACAAATTTTAGGTGCTCGTCCGGGATTAGGTAAAAGTAGCTGTGTAATTTTTGTAATTGTTGATGTTGTATTTTGGTATTGCGCGAAGTAGTGTGTAGCATCCTGGAGTTAGTTATACAGCGTTGGTTAAGCATGTATTAAAGATCGAGGTTAAGAATATTTTGTCAATTTTCGTGTCGCGCGAAATAGTGTGTAGCACCTTTTTGTAAGTTATACAGCGTTGTTTAGGTCTGTATTAAAGATCGAGGTTGGGCATATTTTGTCAATTTTCGTGTCGTGTGAAGTAGTGTGTAGCACCCTCGTGTAAGTTATTCAGCGTTGGTTAATCCTGTAATAAAGAATTAGGTTGGACTCAGTTTTTGGTTTGTCAGTTCGTTGAACAGATTTATAAGATGTCGAAGTCACAGAATAACACTACGACTGCTGAACTCAAGGAGAAGTCCAAAGAATTAGGATGTAGCACTTCAAGATCGAAAACCGAATTAATACAACGGTTAAGAGAAGTTAATCCGCCGGAAGCGTGGGCTCAGAAGGACGTGACAAATACAGCTTCACGCTTTTTTTTTGAAGAGGTAAGATTCCTTGATGCTGAAGATGTAGGGAGATTTTTGAATGATAACTGCAAAGAATAAGTTAGAAGAAATGATTATTATTTACTGGTGGAAGACTTGAAACTCGTACGACGTGAGTTAGCATTAGTTAGAAGTCTTCGCGGTGCAAGTATTACTACAGAGCAACGACAATTGGTTGAAACGAAAAAACAAAGTTACTGTAATCCAGATTTTAGAAAAAGGGTTTATATAAGGCTTGTTGCTGACCTTTTAAATGTTTTTAAGGGAGAAATGGGTGAATACGAAAATTGGGAAAGACAGATGAGAATGTTACGAGCAACATATAGTCTCAACGATAATCAAGTGCGTATGTTAATCAGCATGAGATTAAAAGAGAAGGCACTTGAATAGTTCTATTTAAAATCAAATTATATCACAACACCCATTGAGGAAATGCTGGCCGATTTAAGAAGCACATTTTGTCATCGGCATAATTGTATAGTTCTACGAAAAATTTTTGAAGATCGTGTTTGGAGAAAAGATTAATGATTTCATGAGTACGTTCACAACAAGGTGATACTCAGAAACAAAGTTCCGATTCATGAAAATGAAATTTTAGATTATATCATCGAAGGTATTCCAGATGCAAATCTTAAAAACCAAGCTAAGATAAATAGATTACGAACGAAGGCAGATATCCTAGAAGCTTTAGAAGGAGTGACCTTGCAGGAAAAAAATCGAATTCCGGGTGATACGAGATTCGTTAGAAGACCTTACAACATRAAGAATTGGAATACAGAAAGGTGGAAATCTACGAAGCAGACAAAAAGCTGTTTAATTTGTGGATCATTTGACCTTATGGCTGATTGTTTTCCAAAGAAGAGGGAAGGACCAACGTGCTACAATTGCAAAGAGCGATGACACATTGCTTCAAATTTTCCGAAGAAATATCTTGTAGTAAAAGAAAGTTTGAACACATTTAGAATTCAAGAAATAAAGTGCGTTATTGACATTTGAGTGAATAATTGTTGCATCAAGGCATTGATTGATACAGGTAGCTATATATGTCTTTGCGTTTTAATCAATACATAGAGTTAGGATCTTCACGGTTAATGGATAGAGAATTCTATTTTAGTAGTGTAGGTTGAGGCACATATAAAACAATAGGTGAATACTATGCACGGTTAACAATTGACAATAATTTATATGCAGTTCTAATGCGTGTAGTACCGAATACAGATATTAGTCAAAAGTTGATATTAGGAATAGATTTTCTCAGTACGGTCGATGTAGCAATTAAAGACGGAAACGCTATTATTTTACCGAAAGCAAGTAACGATTTAGATCACCCAGAAATATTTAAAATAGATCTTATTGAATAGTCTCTAGAAATAGAAGTAGATTATGTTAATGATGTTAAATGTCAACAAACAATTAAGAATTTAGTTGCTGATTATAATCCTAGGAAAACAAAAGATATCGGTGTTAAAATGTCTATCGTAGTTAAGGATAACGAACCGGTATATCAAAGAGCGAGAAGGCTTTCTTAATCCTAAAAAGATATTGTAAATTAACAGATACAAGTGTGGATGGACGAAGGTGTTGTACAACCATCTCTTTCTGATAATGCAAGTCCGGTAGTTTTAGTTGAAAAACGAGACGGTTCATTTACATTGTGTTTTAATTATAGAAAATAAAATCAAAAGATTGTTAAAGATCGTTATCTTTTTCCTCTTATAGAAGATCAGTTAGATTAGTTGCCAGGCGCTAATAACTTTAGTACTCTTGATTTAAAGAATGGATTCTTTTACGTGTCGACAAAAAAAGAAAGTCTAAAATACACCGCGTTTATGGTTCCTGATGGACATTATGAATTTTTTAAAGTTCCCTTTGGACTTTGTAATTCACCATCCGTATTTCAAAAATATATAAATGCAGTTTTTAGAGATTTGACTCGCCAGAAAATAGTATTAACATATTTAGACGATTTGTTTATACCATCAATTAATAGTGATGACGGATTAGAAATATTGAAAATCGTGTTAGATACTGCTAGTCAAGCAGGTTTGCAGATAAACTGGAAGAAGTGTTCCTTTTTACAAACTAGGGTCGAATTTTTAGGCCATATAATAGAGAAGGGAACGATACGACTATCTGAACGTAAGACAAAGGCTGATAAAAATTTTCCTACGCAAACGAACACTCGACAGGTTTAAAGCTTTCTAGGTTTAAGTCACTACTTTAGGAAATTTATACCACATTATTCGTTAATAGCTAGACCGTTGAAAGATTTGTTATGATTAGATGCTAAGTTTACATTTAGGGATGATCAAGAAAACGCATTCAATCAATTAAAAGAAATATTAGTCGAGAAGACTAATGATTGAGTTTTTATAGGGTTGGTGCAGAGACACAGTTACACACTGACGCGAGTATGCATGGGTATGGAGCGATATTGTTACAAAAGAGTGAGAAAGATAACGCGGAAAAGCAATACACAACTTACGAGTTGGAAGTACTTGCAATAATTAAAGCGCTTAAGAAATTTAGAGTTTACCTATTAGGAATTTCTTTTAAAATTAATACGGTTTGTCGCGCTTTTGCTCTTACGATGGGGAAAAAAGATTTATGCGTTCGAATTGCTAGGTATGTTTTCTTTTTACAAGATTTTAATTAAGTTATCGAGCATCGTCCAGGAAAAAATATGCTGCATGTAGATGTTTTAAGTCGTCAGCCGTTAGCATCTTGTATGATTATTAAAGAAAGTAAAAATGGATTAATGAATCGCTTAAGACAGGCTCAGCGGAGCGATAGTAATATACAAAATAAAATAGATTTATCTAAAGACGGAAAAATTAAAGGATACGAAATGCGAGGAGATTTGTTGTTAAAAGAAGTTGATGATGATTTTAAATTAGTAGTTCCGAAACAAATGTGTTTACAAATAATTCGTCAAGCGCATAAGGTTTGTCAATTTTCTGTAGGTAAAACAGAGACATTAATTCAAAAAGATTATTGGATTTCAAATGTTAAAATGAAAATAAAAAATGGTATTCGAAACTGTGTTGCGTGTATATTAGCCGAAAGTAAACAAGGTAGAAAAGAAGRATATCTGAATCCCATAGATAAAGGGGAAGTGCCCCTTGATACTTATCACAAAGACCATCTAGGACCGCTGCCTTCTACAAAGAAGAGTTATCGACATATATTTGTAGTTGTAGATGCTATCTCAAAGTTTACCTGGCTTTATTCAACAAAAAGTACTATTTCGTCTGAAGTAGTAACGAGACTGCGGAAACAAGCTGCGATTTTTGGCAACCCACGACGTATTATTTCCAACAAAGGAACTGCGGCTACCTCTGCCGAATTTAAAAACTATTGCACCGAAGAGCGCATTGTACATTCTCTTATTACGACTGGTGTGCTGAGAGCAAACGGACAAGTAGAGCGTGTTACCTGAACATTAATTCCACTGTTAACAAAATTATCTGATACATCGAAAGAAGAATAGTATAAACATTTAGATACGGCTCAACAGTTTTTGAATATAACTTTACATAGGAGTATTAGTATGTGTCGATTTCAATTACTGTTCGAAACAAAACCCCGTTTTAAAGAAGATTTGCAGATAAAAGAAATGATAGAATCAGAATTAATTAGTTTGTTTGAGGATGAGCGTAATGAACTACGAGAGCGTGCGAAAGAAAGAATTAGTAAAGTACAGAGGGAAAATCGCAAAACGTTTAATAAAAAAAGAGTCGAAGCCAGGGTTTATCGCGACAGAAATTTAGTTACAATAAAGCGTATGCAACGAGGACCAGCCCTTAAGTTTGCGAATAAGTTTCTAAGACTGTATATGATGATAAAAGAAATACGAAACAATCGTTATTTAGTACGAAGAGTTGAAGAGCATGAAGGTCTGTTGCAAACATCCACAGCAACCGATTATATGAAACCGTTGATTAGTGCAGAAGGTGATATATCTGACAGTGAGAGTAAGAGTGATATATCCGATAACGAGCATCTGTGTGAAAATTTCAATGTAGTATGTATGCATGTTCTGTAATGTTCAATGTAGTATGCATATATGTTCTGTAATGTTCTATTCGGAGAGGGAACATTCGTTTTAAATAAAATCCTGTATGTATGTATTGTTCGACGACGAACAAAATTTTCAGAATAGCCGAAGGTAAGATGAGAAATAAAGAAAGAGAGATAATCCCGCGAAATTATCAAGCGTTTGTTTGTTTGGGCGATATCACGTGAGGAATGCGTCACCCTATGTTTCGTTTCTTGTCTCGTAGCATGGAAACTACACTATGTACCTCGTTAAGAAATAGATGAATATTTAAGAGGGACTGAGAAGTTTCTAAAACGATAAAAAAGTATAAAAGAGAAGCGTCTCAGTTCGGACCGGGTTCAGTGTAAATCCAGTTACGGTTTAGTCAAGTGTTAGTGTTATATTTTTGTCGACCTAATAAATTGTTACTTCTAACTACAATAACACTCCTCACTATTTTATACCGTATCCATATATAATTTAAAAATCTTACAAGAATTTTTAACTACAATTTAAATTAGAAATGAGCGAAAATTTCTTTCTAAATATATTAAAACATTTTTAACGACGGTAAAAACATGCTACTGGAAACAAAACAGAATGGATGTGAGGTTTACTACAATCGAGTTTCGTTGAAAAGAATTGAATTCTTCACGTAAAGTAACCAAAAAAAGTTGTAATAAAATGATTTTTTCCCTTTTTTTGGACTGCAGTTGTTAAAATATAAATGTTATTTGCTAGATTTTATTGGACTTAATACTTTTTATTTGCTAGTATACGCTTTAAAACTTGAAAGATAACGTTATATAGCTTTTGTTATATAGCACTTGTTTAGTAATCTGATAGTAATAAACTAATAATCAATCCAGAAAGCAGCGAAAATTTCTCTTTAATATATTAAAAAATTTTTAGTGAAGGTAAAAATGTGCTATTAGAAACAAGACAGAATAGATGTCAGGTTGACTACAATCGAATTTCGTCGAAAGAGAATTGAATTCTACACGTAAAGTAATCAAAAAAAACCGTAATAAAAATAATTTTTTTTCTTTTTTTTTACTGCAGTAACTAAAATGTAAATGAAGTTTGCTAAATTGTTTCAGACTTAAAACTTGTTATTTGTAAGTATACGCTTTAAAGCTTGAAAGAAAACGTTTAATAGCTTCTGGTAAATAGCACTTTTTCAGATTTTTTATAGTTTTTAAATACGATATATTCTAGAAAATAGCGAAAAATCCTTTTTAGATAAATTAAAAAATTTTTAGCGACGGTAAAAATGTTCTTCTAATAACAAAACAGAATAGATGTCAGTTTTACTACTATCGAGTTTCGTTGTAGAAGAATGGAATTCTTTACGTAAAGTAACTCAAAAAAGTTGTATTAAAATGATGTTTATCCTTTTTTTTATTGCATTTGTTGAAATATAAATGTTATTTGCTAGATTTTATTAGACGTAACACTTTTTATTTGTTAGTATACGTTTGAAAATTGGAAACAAAACGTTTTATAGCTATTGTTAAATAGAACTTTTTTAGAAATTATTAAGTTTTTAACTATGATTAATCCAGAAAGTGGCAAAACTTTCTTTTTAAATATATTAAAAAATTGTAAGCGACGTTAAAAATGTGCTAACAAAAACTAAACAGAATGGATTTTAGGTTGACTACAATCGAATTTTGGCGGGAAATAATGGAATTCTACACGTAAAGTAACCAAAAAAAGTCGTATCAAAATGTTTTATTCTCTTTTTTTTGACTGAAATAGTCCAAATATAAATGATGTATGTCCAATTTTTTTGATAATTACACTTTTTCTCGTTAGTATACGCTTTAAAATTTGAAAGAAAACGTTTTATAGCATTTGTTATATAGCACTTCTTTAGATATTTGAGAGTTTATAACTATTATTTAACTTAAAAAGCAGCCAAAATTTCTCTTAAATATATTTAAAGTTTTTTACCGACGGAAAAAATGTGCTATTAGAAACTAAACAGAATGGATGTCAAATTGAATACAATCAAGTTTTGTCGAAAAATAATTTAATTCTTCTCGTAAAGTAACCCAAAAAAGTTTTAATAAAATAATTATTTCTCTTTTCATCGACTGCTGTTGTTGAAAAGGTTATGATATTTGCTAGATTTTATTGGACTTAACACTTTTTATTTGTTAGTATACTCTTTAAAACTGGAAAGAAAACGTTTTATAGCTTTTGCTATATAGCATTTCTTTATGTATCTGATAGTTATCAACTATTATTTAATCTAGATAGCAGCAAAAATTTTTCTTAAATATATTGAAAAATTTTTAGCGACGTTAAAATTTGCTATTAAAAACAAGACAGAATAAATGTCAGGTTGACTATTGATTTTAATGTGTTGTATATTATTGGAAATATTAACATACTCAAATTATATTTGAGATGCAAAGAAATAAGATATATTAAGTACTTTCATTCAAATAGAAATAGACTTGATGAGTTTAGTACTTGTATTTAAATTGAAAGAGATTTAAAAAGTGTAGTACTTTTATTCAATAAAAAAAAGATTTAATAAGATAAGTACTTTTATTAGAATGGAAAGAGATATAATTTGTTGATTACTTTTATTTAAATAAAACGGAATTAGATGAGTTAAGTTCTTTCATTCAAAAGGAAAGAGA
>NW_014570008.1:0-26032 GCF_001313835.1 Polistes canadensis
TATTTATAATAAAAGAAAGCTGTACATATTGTTGATTCAGTTTCAACTTAGCATCAACCGTTGTACAATCATTCAACCATAGTTACTATCATTACCAAGCCAAAGAAATTGCTTATATATATATATATATATATAATATAAAAGACCGGCTGACGATCGACGAGAACAAATGAGTGCGATCGTGGGATAGGTTTTGTTTGTAAAGCTATCGCCGCCTTATCGCTAATCGTTCCGAAACTTCTGGACCATTCTCGAACCGGTAGAAAGAAGTAGGAATTAGAAAGTTGGACGATCAGAAATGGTCAGGAAGTTTCATGAAGGAAAAGGGAATGTGGAGGGGTGGTGATGTATAAATAGCGGCGAAAAAAAAGGAGAGGCTGCGGTTTTTGCGTTTTTATTTTCTTGTAAAGGAGTGCGTTTAGTCTGTATCTTAAAGTGTGTGTTTGAGTACCACCAATAGTACCAAATTATTTGGTAATTGCGAACCAGTATGAAAGAGTAAACTTTATGTTGGACTAAGGAATTAACGAAACTGTAAGTAAATGTTTCCAAAAATCAAATCAACTTGTGAACAAGCGCAACAGTGAACGGACTTATACCATCACATATAAGAATCTTCTCCTTCTTCTATATTCTATCACATATAAGAATCTCCTCCTTCCTTCTATAAATTATTTGTATTAAAATATTATTTTGTCATTTTTATTGTTTTTTAATTCTTGGGAAAAGCGAACCTGCCTGGTCCAAGCTATACTCGGTGTATACCGAGTGGTAAAAACAGGCATTAATAAGTTAAATCTATTAAATTGCGTTTTCGGACATAACAATTGGTGTCAAAAGTACTCATTTTCGGAACAGGCTACAATGCAAAAAAACGTGTAAACGAAGAAAAGAAAAGATTTGAGTTAGAGAGACGACAATTAGAGGAAGAAGGAAAACAATTCTTTAAAGAAAAAGAAGAATTCGCCGCTCAATCAAGTCGAAAACACGCGAGGCAACACAATCTACTCCAAAGGCAAATCCTATCTTATTGAACACACAACCTTTTACTAGGACATTTTCCCCAACCACCAACTCACCCTTTTAATCAAAATAGCAGTATTTTTCGACCAAAAGAACATCTAGAAACAATACCGAAATTTGACGGTGAAAATAGTACTGTACATACATTTACGAACGCTTGCGATCAAGTAGCTTGAGTCTTACAGGGATACCCAATCAATGATCTAATTATCGATTTTAAACATAGTTTAGCGGTTGCTTCAGAAATGTTAGTGGGGTACACAAAATTTTAGTCAGTAGATGCATATTTGCCACAAAATAAACGATTGTTCTCTCCTTGCCAAAGAATCAGTGATTATTTGAACGCAATTTATAATTTAAAACAAGGACGGAATGAATCAGTTGTAAAATATGCATTCAGGGTGAGGAAATGGAAAGCAGAAGTAATAAATTCAATAAATGGCGACCAAAATCATACACCAGACTATTTGATAGAACAAACAAAATAAGACATAGTAAAACATTTTGTATCAGGCTTAGATTACACAGTAAAATCAAACCTCAAAACAACAAGATTTTTAAATTTAGGTGTGCAGTTGCATGTGCAGATGCAGTTGCAGTTGCAGTCTTATGTGCTGTAGCAGTAGCATAGGCAGGTGCTGTTGCAGCTGTATTTGCATGTGTAGTGGCGGTTACAGTCGCATTTGTAGATTCAGTTGCATGTACAGTTTTAGGGGAAGTTGTAGTTGCAGTACCAGTTGTAAGTGCAGTAGTCTATGCAGTTAATATTGTATTTTTAGTTGCATTTTTAGTAAAAGTCGCTGTTGTATGTGCATTTAAACTTAACAGTTGCATGTGCAGTTGCAGATTTATACGCTTTTCTAGAAGCATATAGAGTTGCAGTTGAATGTGCAGTAGCAGTTATAGTTTCGGTTGGATAAGCAATACAATTGCTGTAGCAGTATGATGTGAAATTCTATTTTTAGTTGCAGTTGCAATGCAGTAGTTTGTGCAGTTTCAGTGGAATTTGCAGTAGCAGTGGAAGTTTTAGTTGGATTTGCAGTACAGTGGCAGTTGCAGTTGTAGGTGCGGTAATAGTTGCCAGTGCAAAAGCATCTGCAGTTCCAGTAGAACATGCAGAAGCAGTTGCATTTGAATGTTACAGTTAAATAGGCACTTGCAGTTTCTGTTACAGTTATATTTAAAATTTTAGTGTCAGTTGCAGTTTTAAGGTTAGTAGCATGTGCAGTTGCAGTAGCATTTGCTGTTGCAGTTTCATGTGCTTTTGCAGATGAATATGCAATCGCAGGAGAATGTGCAGTAGCAGTTTAAATTTCAGTTGTTATGGCAGTACAGTTGCTGTTGCAATATCATGTGCAGTTGCAGTTGTAGTTTCATGTGCAGTTTCATGTGCTGTTGCAGATGCAGACAAAGTGACATGTGTAGTTACAGCAGCAGCTGCAGTTGCAGTTGCAAATGCAGAAGCAGTTATAGATGCAGTGGCAGTTGCAGATGCAGTTGCATTTGCAGTAACAGTTGAGTAAGCAGTTGCAGTTGCTGTTGCAGTAACACTTAAAATTGTTGTGTCAGTGGCAGTTTGAAGTTTAGTAGCTTGTGCACTTAAAGCTGCATTTGCAGTTGCAGTTTTATGTGCTTTTGCTGATGCATATGCAGTGGCAGGGGTATGTGCAGTAGCAGTTTTAGTTTCAGTTAGATAGGCAGTACAGTTGCTGGTGCAGTAAAATTTACAGTTGCATTTGTAACTGCATGTGCTGTTTCATGTGCAGTTGCAGTTTTATGTTTAGTTAAAATTGGCAATTGCATGTGCAGTGATAGTAGCAGTAGCAGTTACTGTGGCAGTTTTATTACAGAAGCTAAAATTCAGGGAAGTTTACAGTAGCGGTAGCAGTTTTTGTAGGATTTGCAGTACAGTGACAGTTGCAGTTGCTTTTGCAGTTTTAATTACTGTTGCAGTTGCAATGCAGAAGCTTGTGCAGTTGCAGTGGAATTATCAGTAACAGTTGCAGTTTGGGTTAGACTTGCAGTACAGTTGCAGTTGCAGTTGCATTTTTAGTTGCAGTGGCATTTTAAGTTGTAGTTTTATTTCCATGTGTCGTTTCATATGCAGTTTTAGATGCAGAGTCGTCTACAATTGAAGATGTAGTGGCATGTGCAGTTTATGTGCAGTTGCAATAGCAGTTGCAGTTTTCTGTGCAGTATTAGTAGCATATGCAGTTGCAGTTGAATGTGCAGTAGCATTTGCTTTTTTAGTTGGATTTGCAGTAAAGTAGCAGTTGCATGTGCAGTTGCAGTTTTAGTGGCATGTGCCGTTTTATGTGCAGTTGCAGATGCATATGCAGTTTACTGTGTGAATAAAGTTGCAAGTGCAGTTGCATTTGCAGTTACAGTTGAATGTGCAGTTGCAGATGCTGTGGCAGTAACATAAGCAAATGTAGTTTTAGTTGCAGTTGCAAGTTCAGTATGCTATGCAGTTGCAGTTGCAGTGGCTGTTGCAGTTTAATGTGCTGCTTCAGATGTATTTGCAGTTTTAATTGAATGTGCGTTGGCACTTGTAGTCTAGGATGGATATGTAGTACAGTTGCAGTTACAGTTGCATGTGTAGTTGCAGTTGTAGCTGTATTTGCAGTTCCATGTGCAGTTGTAGTTGTAGTAGCATGTGCTGTTTTATGTTCGGTTGCAGATGCCAATGCATTTGCATGTGTGATTTAATTTGCTGTTTCAGCTGCAGTGGCTTTTTGAGAAACAGTTTGAGTTGCAGTTGCAGTAGCATTTGCAGGATGTGTTAGTAGTTGAATATGCAGTTGCAGTAGCATTTGCAGGATGTGTTTGTAGTTGAATATGCAGTTGCAGTAAATAATGCAGTTTTATGTGAAGTTGCAGTAGCATATGCAGGTGCAGTTGCAATAGCAGTAACAGTTTGTTATGCAGGACTTGCTGCTGTTGCATTAACATGTGCAAACGTAGATGCAGTTAAATTTGCAGTAACAGTTGAAAAAGCAGTTGCAGTTTCTTTTGCAGTGACATTTAAATCTGAAGTGTCTTTAGCAGTTCCAAGTTCATTAGCTTGTGTAGTTCTAGTTGCGTTAACAGTTGCATTTTTATGTGCTGTTTCAGATGCATATGCAGTCGTAGTGAAATGTGCTGTAACTGTTGCAGTTTCGTTTATATGTGCAGTAGATTATGCAGTCGAAGTTTTATTTGCAGTTGCATATTTTGGTTTAGTTGCAGTAGCATGTGCATTTAAAGTTGTTTTTGCAGTAACTTGTGCAATTGTAGAGCCAGATTCAGTGGCAAGTGTACAGTTAAAGTTGCATGTGCAGGTAAATTTGACATTTGCATGTGCAGTTGCAGTTTTACGCTCTGTTGCAGATTCATACGCAGTTGCAGTGAAATGTGCACCAGTAGTGGCAGTTTAGAATGGATGGGTAGTACAGTTGCAGTTGTAGTTGAATGTGCAGTGGCATTTGCATTACAAGTTTAATAAGCAGTTGCAGTTGCTGTTGCAGTAACATTTAAAATTGTAGTTGCAGTTTCAGTTTCAAGTTTAGTAGCTTTTGTAGTTGCAGTTGCATTTTCGGTTGCAGTTTCATGTGCTGTGACAGATGCTCATGCAATTGCTGTAGAATGTGAAGTTACTGTTGCAGTTTCGGTTAGATGTGAAGTAGATTGTGCAGTTAAGGTTTTATTTGCAGTTGCATATTTAAATGCAGTTGCATGTGGATATAAAGTTGCAGTTGCATGTGCAGTTGTAAATTTTTGTGATGTTTTTGGTGCAAATAGCGTTGCAGTAGAATGTGCAGTAGCAGTTACAGTTTAAGCTAGATGTGCAATAGTGTTGCCGTTTCAGTTCCATCTGCAGGTTATGTTATTAGTTGCAGGTGCTGTTGCAGTAGCAGTTGCTGTTTCATCTGCAGTGGCTGTTGTAGTTGCAAGAGGATTTTTTTTTTCACTTGCAGTAGCACATGCAGATACATTTAAATTAGCAGTAACAGTAAAATGTGCAGTTGCAGCTGCTGTGGCAGTAACATATGCAATTTTAGTGGTAGTGGCAATTGCAAGAGTAGTAGCTTATACAGATACAGTTGCGTTGGCCGTGACAGAATTAAGGGGACATACAGATGTTTTTGCAGTTTTAGTGGAATGTGCAGTAGCAGTTACAGTGTCAGATAAATGTGCAATACAGTTTCTGTTGCTGTAACATGTAAAACTCTAGTTGCAGTGGCAGTTACAATGCAGTAGCTTTTGCAGTTTTAGTGGAATTTGCAGTAGCAGTAGCAGTTTCAATTGGATTTGAAGTACAGTGGCACTATCAGTTGCATGTGCAGTTGCAGGTGTTATTCGCAGCTGCTGTATTATAATTTGTTGTAGTAGCATGTGCAGTTCTTTTTGTATGTACCGTTTCTAGTGCAACTGTAGTTGCACTTGCATGTGCAGTTTCGGTTACAGTGGCATGTGCAATTGCAGTTTCAGGTTCAGTTGCAGTGGCATGTTTGGTAAATTTAGCAGTTGCATGTGCTGTTTTTGTTTTACGTTTTGTGGCAAATGCACGCAGTTGCATTAAAATGTGCAGTAGCAGTTTCAGTTTTAATTTAATGTGCGGTACAGTAGCAGTTTCAGTTTCATGTGAAGCTGCTGTTGTAGTTGCGTGTGCAGTTTCATGAGCAAGAACATCTTAATTTGCATTTGCTGTTGCAGTTAAAGATTTATATGCTACTGCAGATGCATAGGCAGTTACAGTTTAATCAGTAACTGTTGCAGTTTTGGTTGGATGTGCAGTAGATTATGGAGTATAAGTCTTATTTAGAGTAGCATTTTTAGGTACAGTTGCAGTTGCATGTGCCATTGCAGTTGCTGTTGCAGAAACTTGTGCAATTGTAATTTCAGTTTCAGTAGCAAATGCAGTAGCTAGCACAGTTGCAGTTGCATTTGCAGTTGCAGTTCTATGTTTAGTTGCAGATGCAGAAGAATTTGCATTTGTATTTATAGCAGCAGTTGCAGTGGCAATTTCATATGCAGAATCAGTTGTAGTTACAGTGGCATATGCAAAGGCAGGTTCATTTGCAGTTGCAGTTTCTTATGCAGTTACATTATATTTTATAGTGTCTTTTTCAGTTACAGGTTCAGTAGCTTTTGCAGTTGCAGTTTCATTTACAGTTGCAGTTTCATGTTCTTTTGTAGATGCATACGCAGTTGCAGTAGGATGTGCCCTAGCAGTTTTTTTTCGGTTTAATAGGCAGTACAGATTCTGTTGTATTAGCATGTGCAGTTACAGTTGCAGTTGCATATGCAGATTCAGTTTTAGTTTTAGTAGCAAGTGCAGTAGCGTTAGCGGTTGCACTTGCATTTGCAGCTGCAGATTTATGTGCAGTTGCAGATGAAGATGCAGATGCATTTATAGTTATAGCAGCAGTTGCAGATGCAATTGCATACGCGGAAGCCGTTGTAGTTGCAGTTGCAGTTTCACGTGCATTTGCAGTTACAGTATCATGTGCAGTTCTTGTTGCATGTGCTGTTTTAGGTGCAGTTGCAGTTGCATTTGCTTGTTCAGTTGCGGTTACAGTGGCATGTGCAATTTTAGTTACCTCTGCAGTTTGAGATACAGTTGCAGTTGCATATGCTTTTAAGGCTTGCAATTGCATTTACAAATTTAATTAAAGCTACAGTTGCATGTGTAGGTAAAGGTAGCAGTAACATTTGCAGTGGCAATTTTACGTTCTGTTCAAGATTAGTACGCAGTTGCTGTAGAATGTTCAGTAGCGGTTCAGATTCCTGTGCAGTTTTATTTGCAGTTGTTGTTTTAGTAGTAGTTGCAAATGTGGATGTTTATGCAGTAGAAATTGTATTTGGAGTTTCATTTATAGGTGCATTTGCAGTTGCATGTGCATTTAAAGTGGGCATTTGCATGTGCTGTTACAGATTTTTGTACTTTTTTAGTTGCATATGAAGTGGCAGATGTATCTGCAGTAGAAGTAGCAGTTTCAGTTAGATGTGACACACAATTGCAGTAACAGTTGCAAGTGCAGTTGCAGTTCCATTTGTAGTTTTAGGTTTTTTAACAGTTCAATGTGCAGGTGATGTTTGTAATTGCATGTGCAGTTTTAGTTGCAGTTGCAGTTTAAAGTGCAGTTACATTTGGCAGTTGCATGTGCAGTTGCAGATTTATGTGCTGTTTAAGATGAATATGTAGTTGTAAAAGAATGTACAATAGCATTTCTAGCTTCTGAAGGTTTTGCAGTACAGTTGCAGTGGCAGTTGCATGTGCATTTAAAGTAAACAGTTGCATGTGCAGTAGCAGATTTATGTGCTGTTTCAGATGCGTATAGAGTTGCAGTAGTATGTGCAGTAGCAGTTGCAGTTTCAGTTAGATGTGCAATAAAGTTGAAGTTGCAGATGCATGTGCAGTTGCAGTTGTATTTGCATTTGCCGTTTTATGTGCAGTTGCAGATGCTGACGCAGTTGAATTTGTTGTTACAGCAGAAGTTGCAGTTGCAGTTGCATAGGCAGGTAATGTTAGCAGTTTCAAATGCGATTGCAGTAAAAGTTGCAGTTTCGTGTTTAGTTCCAGTAGCATATGCAGAGGCAGGTTGATTTGCAGTAGCAGTTTCTTATGCAGTAGCATTTTAAATTATAGTGTCTGTGGCAGTTTCCAGTACAGTAGCTTGTGCAGTTCAAGTTGCATCAACAGTTGCAGTTTTATGTGCTTTTGCAGGTGCATATGCAGTCAGAGTGGAACGTGCAGTAACTGTTGCAGTTTCGGTTTGATGTAAAGTAGATTATGCAGTTAAATTTTTTTTGATGTTGCATTTTTGAGTGCAGTTACAAGAGCACATGCAGATGAATTTGCATGTGCAGTAACAGTTAAATAGGCAGTCGCAGTTTCTGTTACAGTAACAGTTAAAATTGTAATGTCTGTTGCAGTTTCATGTTTAATAGCTTGTGCAGTACAAGTTGATTTAACAGTTGAAGTTTTATGTGCTTTTGCGAATGCATATGCAGTCGCAGTGGAATTTGCAGTAACTGTTGCGGTTTCAGTTGGATGTGCAGTAGATTATGCAGTTGAATTTTTATTTGAAGTGACATTTTTAGATGTAGTTGCAGTTGCATGTGCAGTTGCATTTGCTGTTGAAGTAAATGGCGCAATTGTAGTGTCAGAATTAATTGCAAGTTCTTGTGCTTTTCAATTTGCAGTGATTTTTGCATGTGCAGTTTCTTAATCAGTAGCAGATGCATATGCAGTTGTATTTGTATTTTTAGGGGCAGTTGTAGCTGTAGTGGAAGTTGTAGTTGCATGTGCAGTTTAATGTGCAGTTGCATTAGTAGTTGCAGTTTTATTTGACGTAGCAATGCTATATGCAGATGCAGATGCATTCGCTGTAACATTTGAATGAGTAGTGGTAGTTGCAATAGCCGTGGCAAATGCAGTTGATTATGCCGGTTAAGTTTTATTTTCAGATGCATTTTAGGGTGCAGTTGCAGTTTCATATAAATTTAAGGTTGACAGTTGCATGTGCAGTAGCAGATTTATGTGCTTTTTTAGATGCATATGGAGTTGCAGTCGTCTGTGCAGTAGCAGTTGCAGTCTTAGTAAAATTTGCAATACAGTTGCAGTTTAAAATAAATGTGCAGTTGCAGTTGCTGTTGCAGTAACTTGTGCAATTGTAGTGTCAGACTTAGTTGCAAGTGCAGTAGCTTGTTTAGTTGCAGTTGTAGTTTTTTGTGCAGTTTCCTGGGCAGTGGCAAATGCATATGCAGTTGTATTTGTAGTTTTAGTGGCAGTTTTAATTGTTGTTGCAGTTGTAGTTGCATGTGCCGTTTTATGTGCAGTTGCAGATGCAGACGAAGCTGCATTTGTTGTTACAGCAGAAGTTGCAGTTGCAGATGCAGTCGAAGCTGCATTTGTTGTTACAGCAGAAGTTGCAGTTGCAGTTGCATATGCAGAAGCAAGACAAGTTGCAGTTGCATGTGCAGCTGCATTTGCTTTTGCAGTAACTTGTTTAATTGTAGTGTCAGTTTTAGTTGTAAGTGCAGTAGCTTGTGCAGTTAAGGTTGCGTTTGCAGTTAAATTTAACAGTTGCATTTGCCGTAGCAGTTTGACGCTCTGTCGCAGATGAATACGCAGTTGCAGTAGAATGTACAGAAGCAGTCGCAGTTTCGAGTGGATGTGAGGTACAGTAAAAGTTGCAGTTGCATGTTTAGTTGTTGTTGTAGTTGAATGTGTAGTTTTATGAGCAGTTGCAGTAGCACATTCAAGTGCAGTTAAATTATAGCAATAATTGAAAAATTAGTTACTGTTGCTGTTGCAGTAACATTTAAAATTGTAGTTTTAGTCGAAGTTACAAGTTCAGTTTCTTGTGCAGTTGCAGTTTCATTTTCCGTTGCAGTTTCATTTGCTGTGGCAGATGCATATGCAATCGCAGTGAAATGTGAAGTAGCAGTTCCAGTTTTGGTTCGATGGTCACTACAGTTTCTGTTGCAGTAAAATTTGCATTTGCAGTTGTATTTGCATGTGCAGATTCATGTGCAGTTGCAGATGCACACAAAGTTGCATTTGTAGTTACAGCAGCAGTCGCAGTTGCTTGTGCAGGTCATGTTTGCAGATGCAAATGCAGTGGCAGTGGCAGTTGATGTTTCATGTGCAGTAGCAGTAGCATATGCAAATGCATGTAAAATATGCAGTAGCAGTTGATGCTGCAATAAAATTTGCAATTGTATTTGCAGTAGCAGTTTCCAGTGCAGTAGCCTATGCACTTGCAGTGGCAAGTGCTTTTGCAGTTTTATCTGCTGTTGCAGATGCATATGCAGTTTCGGTGTAATGTTTGTTACTAGTTGCAGTTTTTGTTAGATGTGCAGTACAGTTGCAGTTACAGTAGCATGTAATGTAGCTGTTCCAGGTGTAGCTTACGATGTTGTAACAGTTATTATATGTCCAGTTAAAGTTTGTAAATGCATTTACAGTGTCAGTTGCAATTGCAGTTAAATGTGCAGATAAAAATTGCAGTTGAATGTGCAGTGGCAGATTTATGTTCTTTTTTAGATACATATGTAGTTTCAGTAAGATGTTCAGTAGCAGTAACAGTTTCGATAGAATTTGCAGTAAAGATGCAGTTGCATGTCATGTGCAGTAGCAGTTGCTGTTGCAGTATCGATGCAGTAGCTTGTGCAGTCTAAGTGGAACTTGCAGTATCAGTTGCAGTCTCAGTTGCATTTGCAGTAGAGTGGAATTTGCAGTAGCTTGTGCAGATTTAGTTGTAGAAGCAGTATTAGTTGTAAGTTCAGAAGCATCTGCAGAGACAGGTTTAATTAAAGTTGCAGTTTTTAAATTTGTTGCAGTTGCATGTGCAGTTTTAGGTGCATTTGCATGTGCAGTTTTAGCTGCATCTGCAGTTTAATGTGCAGTGGCAGTGGCACGTGCGATTTAATCTAGCAGTTGCAGTTGCATGTGCGTTTAAATTAAGCAGTTGCATGTGCAGTTGCAGTTTCACGTTCTGTTGCAGATGCATACGCAGTTACAGTGATATGTGAATTTGCAGTTGCAGTTTTAAGTGCAGTTGCAGTAGCATATTTAGAAGCTTGTGCTGTGGCAGTGGAATTTGCGGTAGCGTTCGCAGTTTCGGTTAGATTTGCCGTACAGTTACAATTGCAGTTGCATTTCCAGTTGCAGTCGTAGTTGCAGTGGCAGTTTCAGTTTCCGTTTGATGTTCAGTACAGTTGCTGTTGCAGTTGCATTTCCAGTTGCAGTTTTAGTTGCATGTGCAGTTTCATGTGATGTTTTAGACTCAGTTGCATGTGCAGTTAATATTGTAGTGGCATGTGCTGTTTTATGTGCAGTTGTAGTAGCATATCAAGTTGCAGTAGCATATGCATGTGAAGTTACACTGTCAGTTGCAGTAATTTGTGTAGTTTTTGTGTCAGTTTCAGTAACAAATGCAGTAGCTTGTGCAGTTGCAGTTGCATTTGCTGTTGCAGTTCTATGTTAAGTGGCAGATGCAGAAGCATTTGCATTTCTAGTTATAGCAGCAGTTGCAGTTGCAGTGGCATATGCAGAAGAAGTTTTAGTTTCAGTTGTAGTTTCATGGGCATTTACGGTTACAGTATCATGTGCAGTTCTTGTTGCATGTGCTGTTTCAGGTTCAGTTGCAGTTGCATTTGCTTGTGCAGTTGCAGTAGCATATGCAGATGCAGTGTCAGTTGTAGTAGCATGTGCTGTATTTTGGGAGCGGCAGATGCATATGCAGTGGCAAGTGTGAATAAAGTTGCAGTTGCAGTTTCAGTTTTTTTGTGCAGAATTAGTTTTACGTGCTGTGGCAGATGCATATTTAAATGCAGTTTAATGTGCTGTAGCAAATAGAGTTTTGGTAGGATCTGCAGTACAGATTCAGTTGCAGTTGCATGTGCAGAATCAGTTGTAGTTGCATGTGCAGAATCAGTTGTAGTTGCATTTAAAGCTTCATGTGAAATTGCAGTATTACTTGCCTTTGCATCTTCAGTTTTTGTTGTAGATTTAGTTGCATGTGCAGGCAAAGGTTGTAGCAGCAGTGGAATGTAAAGTAGCAATTGCAGTTTCAGATAGAAGTGCTGTACATTTGCAGTTGCAGTTTCAGTTACATGTGCAGGTGTAGTAACAGTAGCAGTTAAAATTGCAAATGCAGTTTTAGTGGCAGTTGCAGCTGCTTGTGAAAATGCAGTGAATTGTGCAGTTTTATGTGCAGTTTCATATGCACACGCAATTGCAGTTTTTGTAGCAGTATTAGATGCTTTGCAGTGTTGGTTGAAAGTACAGTTTTTGTTTCTGTTGCAGTATCAGTTTAAAGTTCTGTTAGAAAAGGTAAAAAAATTCATAAAGCAAAATAATTTTATTGGTGTTTATTTTACTGTTGGGTGTGCATTACAAGTTGCAATTGCAGTTGAGTGTACTTTTAAAGTTGCAGTAGCAGATCAATGTTTAGTAAAAAAGGTAAAAAATTTATAGTAAAAAAAAAATGATATGGTAGATGCAGTAACATGCACAGTTGCATTGCCAGTTTCTTTGGCAATTCCACAAGCAGTTGCAGATGCAGTTTCAGTTGCTTCTGCATGTGCATTTGCATTAAAAGTTGTATGTGCAGATAAAAATGTTAGGTAATGTATATTATATAATAATCGCAATTACAGTCGTAGTTGTATGTGCACTTTCAGGTGTATGTTCATAAAAAAAGTTAATAGTAATGTATTAAAAAAGAAATGTAGTTGCAGCTGCAGTTACATGTAAAGTTGCGTAAGCAGTTGCTGACGTAGTAGCATGTGTAATGGCGGATGCATGTTCGATGGCAGGTAAATGTGAAGTTGAAGGTTTAATAATAAAAAATTTAATAATTATAAAAACTGCAGTTAAAATTGCAGTTGCATTGGCATGTGCAGATGCATGTTCTGCTGCAGATACATGTGCAGTTACTGGTAGGTATGTTGGTAAAAATGGTATTAAATGTATAACAGGAAAAAAACGAATTTGCAGTTGCCACTTCAGTTGCAGTAGCATTTGTCGTTAGAAAAATTTATAATAAAAAAAGATACAGCTATACTTACTGGTGCAGTGGCATGTGTAGTTTCAGATGCATTTACAGTTGCAGTTAAATGTGCACTTGTAGTTAAAATGATAAATAATTATTTAATAATCATAATTGCAGTTTCAGTAGCAGTTCTAATTGTAAGTGTAGTATCAGATGCGGTTGTAAAACAGGCGAAAGGCAGTAGGCAATTTTTTCCAGGTCCATCGGACCCCCCCCCCAGGCGGTCACGACTGGGAGACGAAACCCGCGGAGGGGGGTGGTTCGAGAAGGGTCGGTAGGGAGAGGACCGCGAACTCCTCCCCTCCGGCAAGTTCAAATTTTTCCAGAATAAATGTCGACGACGAAACTGATCTAAGAAATCTATTAAATTCAAATCTTTGTTCGCGAGGCCCAGGTCGCGCGAGTCCCGTTAGTACGGGTTTTTCCCCCACTGATAGGGGTGGCGACATTTTCAATAATTCTAATTCTAATTTAAATTTAAATAATTCTCTCGAAATTTTAGTCAGGGATGACGACGGAGGAGCGTCGGCATCCGCCAGTACCGGCGAGGAGCTCCCCCCCGTGGGGGGTACGAGTCGGAAGCCGGTCTCGAGGACGACGTCACCTCGGAACGCAGCAGCGAATAGGCGTCCGGAGGCGCGCCGTCAACGCCGTTCGTCCTTCGAGCGTCGATTCGCTGCTGAGCGCGAAGAGGTGGTTCGCGTCACCGAGTCCGTGTCTTTCGTCGAAGAGCTGGAGATTGCAGCCAGAAGAGTGGCTACTTTCCTCAGCTCCTTAAGTTGATGGTGGAGGTTGAAGGTGGAGGTTTTTTCTTGACCACCTTCCTTGTTGGTGGTGGCCTCGACGATGGCTGGAACTCGTCCGACGACGAAGGGGGAGACTGGGTASGAYGAATAGCGGCCACTCGTGGTCGACTACTGACCACGGAGGTGGTGGTTCTGGCCGCGACTGACGGCGCACGCGTCGTAGTCGTGGTCGGTGGCTTCGCGCTTCTACGTACTCCCCGCCCCGCAGAAGATGGATCTTTCTCTGTGAGGGTGGTCGCGCGGACGGCGCGCGGCCTCGGACCGTTTGCACTCATGCTAAGTCTATTGCTCCCCCCCGGGATCGCAGTACTCGTGTTGGGGGGCGTCCTCACTTCTGCGGGGGTGGTACCTCTTAYTGAAGACGTCGAAGAGACTCTACTCGGCCCAGGTCGTTGGACTGGAGGGATATTCGCAGGAAGAGGCARCCCGTGGACCTTTTTATAGTGCATGGTCACCGCGCGACGCTGGAACACGCCGTCGCCGGTGAAACCACACACGCTACATTTTGCTAGAACTTTAGCCTCACTCTTATGGGCTACTTTAACGTGTTTTGCAAGGTCCTCGTGCCGCCTCGCCCCCGCGAATACACCATCCCTGCGTCCAAATTCGCGTAAACGTCCTACCGCCGCGGTAAGACAGAGCTCGCAGGTGAGCTCTGCAGCGACAGSATAAAGGACATAAATTACCCTATCGCCGTCTATTTCGCCTGGATGACAAGTACGAGAGCAGGACGAATAAGTTAACAAAAAAGTGTATAAATAAAATCGACAAAAAGGTAAATAGGGACCAGTCAGTAGAATAAAATAAAAATAAAAATAAAATAAATTAGAATAAAGTCAGTCGGTGAAATAAGATTAAAAAAATGTAAAATGGGGAAAAAAATGAAAAAAATGAGAAATAAGAATATGAAAAATAAAAATAAAATTAAAAATGAAAATAGGGGCTGTATTAAAATTTCCGGAAAATCGGAAAATCTGGAAAATCCGGAAAATGAAAATTTCGGAAAATCCGGAAAATCCGGAAAATTAAAAAATTGAGAAATAAATAAAATAAAAATAAAAATAAAGGGGGTAGAATAATAGGTTAAAATATTTGTCAAAAGGTAAAATAATAAATTATGACGATGACAAATAAATTAACAAAAAAAAAAAAAAAAAAAAAATTAAAAAAAAAAAAAAAAAAAAGTAATAAATTAACATAAAAAATAAATTAATAACCGCCTCTCGTACTTATCTTGGGAGAGGAGTAGGTAGGACGGTGACGGCAACGGAAATTCGCACACCGAATATCGCAAAATCAAAAAATAAATAAAATAGAATAAAAWATAACTAAGAGGTCGCCCGGTATATATACATAAACGGTGTGCGAAGCGAAAATGTCAAATAAATTAAACGCAATTTCTTACAAAAGTAATAAATAACAAATAATAATAAATAAATAAACGCAATAAATAATAAATAACAATAATTTGTTGCCCCTGGAGTGGAGACTGACGGCTGCGGCGAGTTTAATTAATTAATTAATAAATATATTATTTCAAATAAAATGAAATAAAATGAAACAGAATAAGATTGATAGGATAATATATGAAGGTAAAATATCAGTTAAAATCTAAACACTGTTTCTGTCCGGCAGACCGCTCGCCGGTGAGTGGTATGGTCAAGAAAATTAAAAAGTTGAATAAATATTTAACAAACAAATATAAAGATACCACTCATGCGACGAACGGACGACGGACAGTCCGGTAAAATGAATTAAATAAATTAGAATATATATAGAATTTAACAATAAAATTAAAATAAAAGCCGTTGGCAGTGTTTAGATTTGGACAATTACAGGGGAAAACAGAGGAAAGGTTAAAGACGACGTGTAGAAAAAAGCCAATTAACGCACGTTAGATTTACTTATTTTTCAAACTAACGTACGTTAAATGGCAGTTTCTACGGAAAGGAAGTTGGCGAGGTGAGGAAGTGGGGAAGGACGAAGGTGTTTATATTTGGTTTTACAAGGGTACTCTTCTCGAGAATCTCATCTAGAGAAGAGAGTTGGGGAAGTACACAGGGATACGATAGAACTTTCTAGAATATTCTAGGAAAGAACTGGATAAGGAGCTGAAGGGGGGGGGAAATACACTTGCTCGCAGTGACGTCAGTCGTCCGAGAGGAAGGAAGGGGGAATCGGCGATATGAATCCTACCGTTACCTCGCCTCGGTGAACCACCTACTCTTTCTTTCTCTTTCTTTCTCTCTTATTCACTTTTACTCACTCGTACGCTCACTCACTAGACTATTCGGATCATACAAATACTGTTTGACCATCATTGACCGTTTCTGCAGATGGCCCATTGCAGTTCTATTAAAGGACATTACAGCAGATTGGGAAGAGCTGGGACAAGCGTATGTAAAAATATGTAAGATCAGGTGTGAGAAAGCAAAACAAAGAGGGTTGATGATTAATATTGTTGATATGTATATATTGAGTAAATATCGATATTACAAATACGGTTAAATGCTTCTTAATATAACAGGAATTGTAACAAAAACGGAACGTCTTAAAATCTAACAGTAACACGATTAATACCGTTTTGAAAAATAACATCTTAAACGACTTTGACGAAATAACAACTTGGACGACCAAATAAACAAAGATTTGAACTACCTAACGACTAAATCTCAGCTTCGACAACGTAACTAATTCGCAATTTCACGTCTTTTCGTCTCAACGATCGGCTAGTGACTCGACTTTTCCTCTTCACGATCGGCTAACGCCTCGACTTTTTCTTCTCAACGATCGGCTAACGCCTCGACTTTTCTTCTCAACGATCGGCTAACGACTCGACTTCTATTCTCAACGATCGGCTAACTACTCGACTTTTATTCTCAACGCTTGGCTAACGACTCGACTTTTATTCTCAACGCTCGGCTAACGACTCCTCGCGCTGGTCCTTCCCCAAACATAAACACATACTCCGCTATGTTTACATTCATCAGCTGAGGTCTAACCGACGCGCATCATCCTTCGTCCCCACACTTGGCCATTCTGCACTGGCACCTGTCCACAGGTGCCTTTCGCGGTACGTCTATATCATCATCATTTTCTTCGCCGCTCCCGTCGGAATCTGCTTCCACCCATGGTTTCATAAAATCGACCACTGTGGTTGATCGCTGAGGGCCTTCATGACTCCCCTCCTTTTCCACCATGTATCGGTTGTGACGCAACTCCCTAGTAACGCGATACGGTCCTAATTACCTCGCCGCTAATTTCAAACCTGGTCCGAGTTGCGTCCGTTTAATGGCCACTAGATCATCTTCGCGGTACTGTCTAGGCTCCTTCTTCCTTTTATTGTAATTTCTCAAATTCTCCTGCTGGATCTTAGCAATGCTTTCTTTTGCTTTCGCTCGGGTCTCGTCTCTCTTTTCCTCAAACATTGCCGCCCACTCTTGTTCAAGCAATTCCTGGATTTGTGGATCTTCCCTTGACCTTATGCGTGTCCCGAAAAATAACTGAAAAGGCGACGTATTGATGGCACAATGAGGCGTTGCGTTCAAATACTTCTGCGCTGCTCCCAAGTATCGGTACCACTCACTCGGCTGCGGTGCTGACAGCTTTGACAATAGCGGAGTCAACGTTCGGTTCACCCGCTTGACTTGTCCATTTCCCCTTGGCACCCCGGTGACGATTAGCGAATGCTCGATTTTTTCTTGTGCACAATAATCCCGAAACTCTGTAGACGGGAAGGCCGTTCCCCGATCCGAAATAATCCGTCTTGGATTTCCAAATGTCATTGCCTSTTTAACTAAATGCGAGAGAACTTCGTTGGTGTTCGTTGTCTTCGTCGTATAAAGCCCCACAAATTTTGTAAATGCGTCCACAACGACAAGCACGTGGCGATAGCTTTTCCTCGTTGCCGGCAAGGGTCCTAGACGGTCAATATGGTAAGTATCCAAGGGCAACTCGCCTTTACTTATCGGCTCAAGAAAACCTTCTTGTTTCCCTGCCTTTCTCTCGGTCAGTATGCAACTAAGGCAATTGGCAATTGTCTTTTCCACCTTATCCCTAATACCCTGAAACCAATAATCTCTCCTCAAAAACGCCTCTGTTTTTCCGACAGCAAAATGAGGCTGGAGTCTGTCCCTGCCCCCTGGAAGGAGTCTAACACTGTACTCCTGTACAAAAAGGGAGACAGGGGCAACCTGGGCAATTACCGTCCAATAGCGATGGGGAACACCATCGCCAAGCTATTCGCGGCGGTAATTGCCTACCGTTTGATCGATTGGGCGCGAAACAATGATAGAATCAGCGCTTCTCAGAAGGGATTTCTCCCTTTTGAGGAATGCATGGAGCATAGCTTCATCTTACAGGAGGTATTGACGGATGCTAGAAAAAAGGGAAAGGAGTTAGTCGTCGCCTGGTTGGACCTCGCAAACGCGTTTTGATCGGTCCCCCACGCGGCTATTTTTGACGCACTCCGTCGCCATCAAGTACCCACTAAAATAATTCATTTAATTCAAAATCTTTATGGG
The DNA here is from genome assembly GCF_001313835.1 of Polistes canadensis. Taxonomy (NCBI): domain Eukaryota; kingdom Metazoa; phylum Arthropoda; class Insecta; order Hymenoptera; family Vespidae; genus Polistes; species Polistes canadensis. Next base: position 17,899 of record NW_014570008.1, read on the forward strand.
GGATCGCCACTTGTATCAGGGGGGGGAACGGTCTCACTGAGCCTGTCCCCATCCTCTCTAGCGTTAAGCAGGGCTGTCCGTTAGGTCCCATAATTTTTAATCTCACCTTCGAGGCTGTCATACGCCCACTATGCGACCTCGAAGTGGGATACAAATTATTTAATAAAAACTATAACAACTTAGTCTACGCAGATGACGTGGCCCTGCTTGCGGGCACGCCTGGGGAGATGAGGACACTCCTAGTTAGAGTAGGGGATGCAGCGCGCTCGTCTGGCCTCGCCTTTAATGCGAGCAAATGTGCCTCCCTCCACATCGGTAGAGGGAGATCAGTGAGGCGAGTCCAGCCGACGCGCTTTATGATTCAGGAGGATGAAATGAGACCGTTAGGTGAAGGGGAGTCCTACGATCACCTTGGCACACCGACAGGGTTCAATAATAATCAAACGCTGTGTGAAACTATTTCCGGCTTAATCAATGACGTTCGCGCAGTCGACGCTAGGCTTTTGGCCCCGTGGCAGAAACTGGACACGGTAGCGAGTTTTCTGCTACCACGTCTTGATTTCTTCCTCGGAACTGCACGAGTGGAGAAGAGTCCCCTGAAATTAGCGGACAAGATCATCAAAAGGGCAGCCAAGAGGTGGCTGAACCTACCTCAGCGAGCGAGCGCGGAGGTAGTTTTCCTACCCCCTAGGGAGGGAGGAGGCGGACTCCTCCCGTTTGCAGACCTGACCGATGCTCTGACACTAGCACATGCTTTTAAACTTTTAACATCTTTAGATTTGAGTGTCAGTGCATTGGCCTGGGAATCGCTGAGGGAAGCAGTCTCTCGGCGGCTGAAACGCCCTCCTAACAACGATGACCTTGTCCGCTATCTGTCCGGAGAAATCACAGGAGATTTCTCCGGACCTTCGAGGGACGCTTCCTCACTCTGGTCAAAGGCTAGAAGCGCTGCGCGGCGTGGGGGTGTTTTTTTTCTATATAAGTGGGAATGGTGTGGGGAGCGCCAAGAAATCTCCCTGGGGTGCCGAGCTAGTGGGGGCCGGACGGTTCGCGTTACATCGTCATCAAGGAGCCAAATAGTTGGTCGATTGCGGTCTGCAATTATTGCGCGGTACCGGGAGAGGCTTCTCGCCAAGCCTGACTAAGGTAAGGCGTTTGAAGTCTACTCTCGATGTCCATATTCGAGTCACTTTATGCGGGACGGGAGGAACACCCGCTTCGCCGATTGGCGCTTCATCCACCGAGCTTGCCTTGGCGTCTTGCCTCTTAACGGAGCAGGTCGTTGGGGGGAGGGTGACAAGCGTTGCCGGCGATGCGGGGAGACCGAGACGATCCCGCACGTTCTGAACCGTTGCGGACCGCACTCGGCCGCGAGGCAGCTCCGACATGACGCTATCGTTGAGCGTCTGGTGAGGGCAAACCGGATGCCTGGAACCGTATCGGTCAACCGGACTGTCGAAGGCGCCGACATCTTGAATGCAAGTCTTAGGCCTGACATTGTGATCTGGGACGAACGGACCAAAAAAGTCCTTATTATTGATGTAGCCGTGCCTTTTGAAAACCGGAGGGAGGCCATCGAGGAGACTAGATTCATCAAAGTAGCAAAAAACACTCCCCTGGCCAATGATCTCTGGCAGCACGGCTACGAGGTCTCTGTCGTCCCATTCACGGTCGGCGCTCTCAACGCGTGGGACCTGCAGAATGAACACGTCATTGGTCTCCTCCGTGCCAACAAAAGATATGCTGGCATGATGAGGAGGCTGAAGGTCAGTGAAACCATCCGTTGGTCCCGCGATATCTACGTCGAACATGTGTCCGGTGTCCGACAGTACTAACGCGAAAAATTCTATAAAACCTTGCCACGGTGAACCGGACTCCTCGGTCGTGGGGGAGACCGGCGTAAATCGAGTCGCGATTTTATATATCTATTTATTAAAACTTAYCATTTATTTATTTATTTATTAAATCCTAATACATATTTATACTTTATATTTTCGACACGCTATTTTTCTTTTTTTTTTTTTTTTATATACATATTACATACAAAATTATATTTACTACATTTATTTGAACTAGTATTATATTTAATGGTTTTTTATACTATTTTTACTACTTTCTACTTTCTTTATATATTTAATTTATATCAGAAACCATTATATCTCTTATACTTATGTAATTTTCCTCCCTCATGTAGGGGAGTCGATTGTATTAAACATTCTCTTCGGAGAGGAAACATTTGTTCAATATTGAATAAATATTATTATCAGATGCGGTTGGCGCGGCAGTTCCATGTACAATTGCAGTTAAAAAAATTAAAAATAATTAAATAATAAAAGTTACAGTCTCAGTTGCAGTTTTAATTTCATCTGCAGCAGCAGTTGCTGTAGCAGTGGCATGTACAGTTGAAGTTAAAGTTGCAGTGGCATGTGCATTAAGAAATTTGATCTAATGTATAATAAAAAGAAAACTCATTTGCAAAGGCAGTGGCATTTGTAGCTGTGGTATAACATCTATTGGCAGTAGCATGTGCTGGTAAAAATGTTAAAAAATGTATAATACAAAAAAAAGCAGTTACAGTTGCAGTTGCAGTTGCTGATGCAGTTACATGTGCAGTAGCAGATGCATGTGCAGTTGCAGTTTAATTTGTACTTGTAGGTAAGTTGATAAATAACTATTTAATAATAAGTATGCAGTTGCAGTGGCAGTTGGAATTGCATGTGCGGCAGAAGTTTCAGTGAGAGCTGCAGTTTCATGTGCAATTGCAGTTGCAGTTTTAGATGCATGTTCTCTTGCAGTTAAATGTGCAATTGCATTTAAAAGGATAAAAAATCACCTAATAATAAAAATTGCAGTTGCATGTGCAGTAGCAGTTAAAGTTTTAGTTGCATTTGCATGTTTATTTGCAGTTGCAAGGGAATGTGCAGATATAAATGTGATTGAATATATAATAAAAAAAAACGCAATTATAGTTGCAGTTGCTTTTGCATATGCAGGTAAAAATTTTAATAATTGGGTAATATAAAAAAAACGAAATTTAAGTTGCAGTAGCATTTGCAGAAAAATTTTTAAAAATATGTAAATAAAAAAAAATGTAGCTGCAGTTGCAATTACATGTTTGGTTGCAGTTAAAGTTGCAGTTGCATGTGCAGTTTCGTTTACAGTAGCATGTTTAATTGCAGTTTCAGGTGCAGTTGCAGTTGCAAGATCAGTAAAAGTTAGCAGTTGCATGTGCTGTTTCAGTTTCACGTTCTGTGGCAGATACATACGCAGTTGCAGTGAAATGTGCAGTAGCAGTTGCAGTTTCGATTGAATGTGCAGTACAGTAGCAGTTGCAGTCTTATGTGAAGTTTCTGTTGTAGTTGCGTGTGCAGTTTCACGTGCTTTAAACCTTACATATGCATGTGCAGGGTCTGTTGCAGTTTTATATGCTTTTTTAGACGCATATGCAGTTTCAGTGGATTGTGCAGTAGCAGTGAATTGTGCAGTAGCAATTTTTGTTTCGGTTTGATGTGCAGTACAGTTGTAGGTACAGTGGCATTTGTAGTTGCAGTGGCAGTGAAAGATGCAGATGCATATGCAGTAGCAGTGGAATGTGCAGTGGTAGTTTTTGTCTCGGTTAGATAAACAGTACAGTTTCTTTTGCAGTAACATGTGCAGTTGCATATGAAGTTGCAAATGCCGAAGCAGTTGTAGTTGCCGGTGCAGTTGCAGTGGCAGTTTTTGTTTCATGTGCAGATGCAGTTTCATGTTTAGTAAAAACTTGCAATTGCATGTGCAGTTTTAGTAGCAGTGGCAGTTACTTTTGCAGTTCTAATGAGAAAGCTTGTGCAGTTGCATTAGAATTTGCACTAGCAGTTGCAGTTTTTGTTAGATTGGCAGTACAGTTACAGTTTTAGTTGCACGTTAGGTGGCAGTCTTATGTTCAGTTGAAGATACAGATGCAGTTGCATTTGTTGTTATAGCAGCAACTGCAGTTGCAGTTGCATATGCAGAAGGAGTGGTAGTTGCCTTTGCAGTTTTATGTGCATTGGCAGCTACAGTATCATGTGCCGTTCCAGTTTCATGTGCAGTTTCATGTGCAGTTGCCGATGCAGACGAAGCTGCATTTGTAGTTACAGCAGCAGTGGCAGTTGCATGTGCTGTTTAGTTTAACGTTCTCTTCAAGATGCATACGCAGTTAGAGTGGAACGTGCAGTTGCTGTTGTAGTTGCATGTGCAGTTTCATGTGCAGTTGTAGTAGAACATGCAGATGCAGTTGCATTTGCAGAATCAGTTGAATAGGCAGTTACAGTTGCTGTTGCAGTAACATTTAATATTGTAGTATTTGTGGCAGTCTTAAGTTTTGTAGCACGTGTAGTTGCATTTGCATTTTAAGTTGCAGTTTCATGTGCTGTTGCAGATGCATATTCAGTAGCAGTGGAATGTGCAGTAGCAGTTCTAGTTTTGTTGGGATAGGCAGTACAGTTTCTGTTGCAGTAATATGTGCAGTTACAGCTGCAGTTGCATATGCAGATTCAGTCTTAGTTCAATTTGCAGTTTCATGTGCAGGTTATGTTAGCAGTTGTCGGTGCAGTTGCAGTAGCATTTGCTGTTTTATGTGCAGTAGCAGTTTCATGTTTAGTTAAAACTTGCAATTGCAAGTGCAGTTTTAGTAGCAGTGGCAGTTACTGTCGCAGTTTTAATGAGGAAGCTTGTGCAGTGGCAGAGGAATTTTCAATAGCAGGTGCAGTTTTGGTTAGATTGGCAGTACAGTGACAGTTGCAGTTGTAGTTGCAGTAGCAGTTTCAGTTCTCGTTTGATGTTCAGTACAGTTGCTGTTGCAGTTGCATTTTTAGATGCAGATGCATGAACAGTTGCAGTTAAATTTGCACTTGCAGGTAAAATTTAATAATAAAAATTAAAGTAGCAATTGCTTTTGTTTGTGCAGTAACAGCTGCCGTGGAATTTGCAGTTGCAGTGGCAGTAGTAGTTGCAGTTGCATAAGCAGTGGCAGTTACTATCAGAGTGTCATTTACAGTAACAGTGACATGTGCAGGTATAAATCTAAATAAATTTAAAAAAAAGATGCCAATTTAATTGGAAATCAAAGTACAGTTGCAGTGTCATTTAAACCTAAAAAAAAACAAAAAATTGGAGATGCATGTGCAGTAGCAGTTTTAGTTGCTGTTGCTGCTACATGAACAGTTGCTGTAGCAGTTGCATGTGCAATGCAGTTGCAGAGGCATGTGTAGCTAAAAATGGAAAAAAATAATTAAAAAAAATTGCAGTAGTAGCAGCAATTGCAAAGTCAGTGGCATAGAAAATTTAAGTTGCATGCGCTGTTGCAGTTGCAGTTGCCTTAGAAGTTGCAGTACCAACAGCTGTTTCTGCTGCATGTACAGTTGGCGTAGCAGTTGCAAGCGCAGTTTAATGTGTAGGTAAGCAAGTAAAAATTTATGTAATAAACAGTAAATTTATTTGCAGTTGCATGTGTAGTAAAAAATGTTACATATTATTCAATAAAAAAAAATGCTGTTGCAGTTGCAATTGCATGGGAAATAGCAGTTGCAGTTGCTTGGGCAGTTCTAGTTAATTATGCAGTTGCTGGGACAGTCGAAATTGAAAGGGCGGTTGCTGTTGAAGTTTTAGTGGCATAAGCAGTTGCAGTTACATGTGAAGATGCATTTGCATGTGCATTTACAGTTGCATTTAAAAGTAAAAATGATAAAGAATGTTTTCTAAAAGAAAACACACTTACAATACTGTGATATGTGCAGCTTTCAAAGTAGTTTCAGTTGCAGATGCATGTTCAGTAAATAAGTTAAAAATGACATAAAAAAATGTAGTTGCAGTAACGATTATTTTTACAGTGGCAGTAGCAGTAGCAGTTTTAGTTGCAGTTCAGTTTTATGTGCAATTGCAGTTACAGTGGCGTTTGCAGTAGCATAAGCAGTTACAGATGCAGTGGCATGTGCAGAGTAAAATTTAAAAAAACTTATAATACAAAATAAATTCTTTGCAGTAAAGATGAAGTTGCAATTGCAGTTGCATGTGTATATATAAAATAAATATGTAAAATAAATATATAAAATATATATAAAATAGAATAAAGATTTTGATTACAATTGTTAACCTTTTCGTTACGGCAGTGTGCTCCGTCGGAGTGACGCCGCTGTACGGATCAATGTCCTGCCGGAGTAGCGGCACTGAACGGAGCCGGTCTCAGGTCAGGCAGATGACGCCGTCTATAGGCGACGCTCGTACACACAGGACATCGCGCGGATGTCGCCTATAGGCGACGCTCGTAGCGACAGGGTTAAAGGTTTATATATGTATTTATAATTAATAAGTATCATTTTTTTTATTTTTTTTATACGTAGGAAGAAGGATGGTATAAAAAAAAGGAAATTTTTCTTTGTTTGTTGGTTTTTTTTTTAATTCTTCGCTTGTTGTCTAAAACGTGCCGTCGAAGGCGTCCAGTGTAAGATTAGAACAAGTGCCTTTGTTAATGACCTAGCTGGGCGGGCTTAACCACGGTTTAAAGAGTGTGAAAGCACGATAACAACATTTCAAAATTTTTTATATTCTCACAAAGAAAAAATATTCTTACTTCGATATTCTCAAAAAGATTAAGTCACGTATCTCGAATATTGATATAGAATCTATAATCTTTACACATGATACATAAATCGTAATCACATTCAGTGTCACACGAATTCTGAGCAAAATCCACGTCAGCCAATCTCGTTATTTTTAGTACATATTAAATGTAAAATAAATGTATATGAATTCAGAATATACCTTTAAATAACTATAAAATAAAGATCAAATAAATAGAGCATAAATAATAAGCCATAATATTAGTTTTGGATGTAACATAAAAATTGTTTATATTTGTACTGAAAATTATAGGCTAAGCCGATATTTTACAAAGTAAATTAGAAGTTGACAGAATAAATAAAAATACACTCGAAGACGATTCATAACCGTAGTGCAACTATTTTTCTTTGCTGCGCTCCGCATTAGTTTAAATTTCGTTTTTCTTATGTTTTATATTCTTTATCCTACGAAGACGATATTCTTTACATTTCTCCGCATTAGTTTTAGGAATCACGGAAACTTTAATTTGAATTGAAGTGTATACTGATTCTTGTCAGAAATATAAAAAATTATATATAAGTCCACATTGAATACAAGTAAGTTATATCAAAAAACTTTATGCGTCAACGGAAATAGCGCAGTGACAGAACTAGTTCCTGTTTGATCATGTAAATCAAACAGCACTTGAGTACGATAAGGACTTGGATGAATGACCGCTTGAGAAAAAAAATTTTAAATCGATTTGCCTCGCGCATCGTTAATATTTCAACAAATTTGTGATGTCGATTTTTCGGTCGCATTTAACTTCAGTTTACAAAATGGGCAAAAAGAAGTATAACTTCAAAAAATGTAGTTGCATAAGCAGTTGTAGTTGCAGTTGCATGTTCAGTAGCAGTAGCATGTTCATTTCAAATTATTAAATAAAATATAAAAAAAAAAATGCAATGGCAGCTACAGTTTAATGTGCAATTGCAGTTGCAGTTGCATGTGTAATGGCAGTTGCAGTTGCATGTGCAACTAAAAATTTTAACGAATCTATAATATAAAAAGAAGCAATTACAGTTTTATTGGCATTTGCAGTTGCAGCTGCATGTACAGTTAAAAATTTTTAAAAATTTATGTAAAGATAATATTTTCTCTCTAAATTTGGCTCGTTAAGTAGCTGAGTAGCTTAGCGCGCCACTAGGAGGATATATAAGACGAAGAGTAGTAATATTAGTGACTAGTTACCAAAGTTCGTTACAAAGAGATATACTTAAAAGAATAGAATAATACAAATATAATAATATAAGTGACCTCGAAAGAGCATTAGAAGTAACCGTCTTAAATTGTCGTTTCTTTGTTTTACAGAGCAACACGTTATTCGAGTTATTTCCATTCTATCCAACCTGATAGATAGATATTAACATTACAAAACGACAATTTTTGTGTCAACATGAGATTCAGATTTGAATTGAAAGCTGTTGCTTCTCCAAAGAACACCAAGTATACGATAATAGCTGTAACATCAATTACTACGGAAAAGGAAGAACAATATGTGATACCAAATGAATGT
>NW_014570008.1:27527-36014 GCF_001313835.1 Polistes canadensis
GAAGGATTCAGGTTAAAGTTTAAGAAGTGCACATTTGCAGCTGGGTCGGTCAGATATTTAGGATATATAATAGGGAAGAATACAGTCACACCATTAAAAGATAACATAACATCAATAGAGAATTTCCCAACTCCTACCACACAAAAACAGGTTAGACAATTTTTAGGAAAAATAAATTTTTATCACGAATATATAGAGATGATAGATATTAACATTACATATATAATAAAAAGAAATGCAGTCGCATGGGCATTAGCAGTTGCAGTTAAATGTACAGGTAAAAATGTAAAAAAATAAATAATTAAAGTAAACGCATTTACAATTACAGTGGCATATGCAGCTGCAGTTTTAGTTGCAGTTTCATGGGCAGTAGCAAATGCATGTGCAGTTGCAGTTAAACGTGCACTTGCAAGTAAAATGGTATATAATTATTTAATAATAAAAATCGCAATTGCGGTTGCAGATGCAGTTGCATGTTCAGGAGCAATTGCATGTGCAGTAGCAGTTGCATGTTCAGGAGCAATTGCATGTGCAGTAGCAGTTGCACCTAAAGTTGTACTTTTTTGCAATTGCAGCTGCAATTACGGTTGCATTTGCATGGGCAGTCGCAATTGCACTAGCTTGTGCAGATAAAAATGTTATTGAATTTATAATAAAAAATTAACGAAATAACAGTTGCAGTAGCACGTGCAGTGGCAGTTGCTTTTGCATGTGCAGTTAAAAACGTTATCAAATGTATAATAAAAAAATAAAAAAATAAAATTACAGTAGCATTTGCAGTTGTAGTAAATTTTCAGTTGCATTTGCATGTGCAGTTGCAGTGGCAGTGGCATGTGCAGAAAAAATGTAATTGAATGTGATATAAAAAATTAAAGATATTACAGTAGCAGTTGCATGTACAATTGTAGCTTCAAGTTGCAATTGCAGTTGCATGTGCAGTTAAAACCGTATAACAATATAATTGAAAAAAAACGCAATTGCAGTTACAGTTGCATGTGCAGTTACATTTGCATGTGCAGTTGCATTTGCATGTGCAGTTAAAATTGGTAAAAAATAAAAAAATAAAATAAATGCTTTTGCAGCTACATCTTCATTTGCAAGTAAAAAATAAATTATTTGTAATAAAATAAATCGTGTGTGTGTACTATTGTAAGCAAGTAACAAGTTGTATATCTATAGCGTACCAAATCGAGTATAAAACCAATAACCTTAGAAAAAAGTTACCAACGATCGTTTTGCGTCGAAAAAGAATTGAAATCTACACGTTACATAAAAAAAAATTGTTGAAAATAAATGATTTCTCCTCTTTCTAGGAGAGCTGTGGTCAGATTATCTATGATAACAATATATTTTTTTCGGTCTGGAAATTTATATTTGTAAGTATACGCTTGAAAGCTTGAATTTTAACGTTTTAAAACTTCTATTAAATAACACTTTCTTAGTATACTTATAGTTTGCTACTACGTACAGGACCGAAAAGCAGCTTTAAATTCTTCTATTATATAGAGGAATGTTCATAGACGGTAGAAAATGTGCTTTTAGAAACAAAAAAGATTGGACCTTGGGTAAAAACAATCCTTTATCGACGAAAAAGAACGAATTTCTACACGTAAAGTAAACAAAAATAGTTAAAATTTAAAGATATATCCTATTTTTAGGACTGCTGTGGACGGACAAACAATGATTAAAACTTATTTTTTTCGGTCTGCAGATTTCTCTCCGTAAGTTTACGCTTCAAAGTTAAGACGCCAATGTTTAAAAACTTTTATTAATAAGAAAATCTTTCGAAATCTTATAATCTGCAACTACGTACTGATCCGTAAAGCAGCGAAAAATTTTTTAAAATTTTTAAAAATTTTTAAAATTTTTTAAAATTATTTTAAACTTTAATTAAACAATAAAAACATGAAGTGCCGGGTTAACTACGGTTGATATTTTTCAAAAAAGAATTGAATTCTACACGTAAAGTAAAAAAAAATAGGTAAAATAATAAATAGTCCTCTCTAGGACTGCTGGGATCAGACCATTAATGATATCAATTATTTTTTTGTTTTTAAAATTTGTATTCGTAAGTATACGCTTTAAAGCCTATACGCTAACGTTCTAATACTTCTGTTTATTAGCAATTCTTTAAAAATCTTATAGTTTGCAAAAACCTTCAGGTTCGGAAAGCAGAAAAAATTTCTTTTAAATAAAAATAAAAAATTCTCATAGTCAGTGAAAGAGAGCTATTAATTAATAAAAACATTAGATGTCGGGATAACTACGATAGTTTTTCGATGAAAAAGAATGAAATTCTACACGTAAAGTAATCAAAAATAGTTGGGATAAGCAGAATTTTTTTTCTTTTTAGGACTGCTGTAATCAGACTATAATTGATATTATTTAATTTTTTCGGTTTTAAAATTTATATTCGTAAGTATACGTTTTAAATCTTATACGCTAACATTTCATTAACTTCTTTTCATTAGGACTTCTTTAAAAATGTTATAGTTTGCAATTACGTACAGGTCCGTAAAAAGCGAAAAATGTTTAAATATATATTGAAAAATTTTCAATAACAGTGTTTATTGTACAATTAAACAATAATTACATCGGATATCGGGTAAACTACGTTCGATTTTCGTCGAAAAAAAATTGAATTCTACACGTAAAGTTACCAAAAGTAGTTGAAATAACGATTTTTCCCCTTTTTCAGGACTGCTGTGGTCGAACAATTAATGTTATCAATAATTTTTTTAGGTCTTAAAATTTATATTCGTAAGTATACGCCTTACAACTTATACGATTACGTTTCAAAACTACTGTTAATTAGCAATTCTTTAGAAATCTTATAGTTGCCAAAAACGTACTTTTCCGGAAAGCAGCGAAAAATTCTTTAATATAAATTAAAAAATTATCATAGACAGTGAATATAAGCTATTAAACTCTAAACAAACTAGATGTCGGGTTAACTTCGTCTGATCTTCTTCGAAATAAAATTAAATTCTACACGTGAAGTATTAAAAAATTGTTGATATTAAAGGATTTTTGCTTTTTTCTAGGACTGCTGTGTCCAGACCAATAATGATATCAATAATTTTTTTGGTTCTAAAAATATATATACGTAAGAATACGCATTAAAGCTTATACGCCATTGTTTTAAAACTTCTGTTATTTAGCACTTTTTTAGAAATATTATAGCTTGCAACTACGTACAGGTCCCGAAAGCAGCGAAAGATTCTTTTAAATACATTGAAAAATTTTTTGAGACGGTGAAAAATGTGATATAATACAATAAAAACATTAGATGTAGGGTTAACTACGACCGATTTTTGTCGAAAAAGATTTGAATTCTACACGTAAAGTAACTAAAATAGTGAAAATTAAAGGATTTTTTCTCTTTTTAGGACTTCCGTGGTCGGACCATCGATTATATTAATAATTTTTTTAGGTCCTAAAATTTATATTTGTAAGTATTCGTTTTAAAGCATATACGCTAATGTCTTAAAACTTTTGTTTGTTAGGACTTTTTCAGAAATCTTACAATTTGCAACTACGTACAATTCCGGAAACCAGAAAAGATTTCTCTTAAATATATTAAAAAATATTCATAAAAAGGGTAAAAATGTGCAACTAAACAATAAAAACATTAGATGTTGGATAACTACGTCCGATCTTCGTCGAAAAAGGACTGAATTCTACACTTTAAGTAATTAAAAATAGTTAAAATTTAGGACTTTTCTTCTTTTTAGGACTTCTGTAACCATACCATGATATCTATTAAATTATTTTGTCTTTAAATTTATATTCGAAGGTATACGCTTTAAAGCTTATACGCTAACGTTTTACAAACTTCTTTTAATTAGGAATTCTTTAGAAATCTTGTAGTTTGCAGCTACGTAAAGGTCCGGAACGCAGCGAAAAATTCTTTTAAATACATTGAAAAATTTTTATTGGCGGTGAGAATTGTACCACTTAACAATAAAAACATTTGAAGTCAGGTTAAATAAGACCGATTATTGTCGAAAATAAATTGAATTCTAACCCCGTAAAGAAATTAAAAACTGTTAAAATTGAAGTATTTTTGCCCTTTTTAGGACTGCTGTGGTCAAACCATCAATGTTATTAATTATTTTTTTTTTCCTTAAATTTACATTTGTAAGTATACGTTTTGAAACATGAAACCTTACGTTTTAAAACTTATGTTAATTAGCAGTTCTTTAGAAAAATTATAGATTCTAGCAACGTACTAGTCCAGAAAGCAGCGAAAAATTCCTTTATATATATTGAATATTTTTTAAAGACTTTTAAGAATGTGCTACTTGTCACTAAAAAGATTAGATGTCGAAAAACTACGACCGATTTTATTCAAAAAAGAATTTATTTCTAAACGTAAAGTAATCAAAAACTGTTGACATTTAAGGATTTTTCCTTTTTTTAGGACTGCTTATTTGGACCATTTATCGTATCAAATATTTGTTTTTATCCTAAGATTTTTATTCGCTAGTATCCGCTTTTACTCTTATACGCCATCGATCAAAACTGCTGTTATTTAGAACTTGTTTAGAAATCTTATTAGTTGCAACTTTGTACAAGTCCAGAGAGCAGCAAAAAGTTCTTTTAAATGTATCAAGATATTTTTAAAGGCGTTGAAAAATGTGCTAAAAGACACTTAACAGATTAGGTATTTGGTTAGCAACAATCAAATATCGTCAAAATAGAATTAAATTCTACACGTAAAGATACAAAAAAAATTGTAATTAAATGATTTTTTCTCTTTTTTTGAAAAAAATCATATAAAAATAATATTTGCCAAATTTTTTCAGACTTAAAACTTTTTATCTGTAAGTATACGCTTCAAAGCTTGAAAGAAAACGTTTCGTAGCTTCTATTAAATAGCACTTCTTTAGAAATTTTATAGTATTTCCTACGATTAAATCTAGAAAGCAGCGAAAATTTCATTTTATTAAATTGAGAAATTTTTAGCGACGGTAGTAATGTGCTATTAGAAACTAAATAGAATGAATGTGAGGTTGACTAAAATAAAATTTCGTCGAAAAATAATTCAATTCTACACGGAAATTACATAAAATTAGTTTTAAAATAATGATTTCTTCTTTTTTTTGGACTGCAGTGGTCGGTATATAAATGATATTTGTTAAAATTTTTCGTGCTTAACACTTTTTATTTGTAAGTATACGCCTTACAGCGTAAAAGAAAACGTTTTATAGCTTCTTCTAAATATCACCTCTGCAGAATTCTTATAATTTTTAGCTATGATAAAATCCAAAAAGCAGGGAAAATTTTTTAATTATAAATTGAGAAATTTTCAGCGACGACAAAAATGTGCTATTAGATACTAAACAGAAATGATGTTAGGTTAACTACAATCGAATTTCATCGATAAAGGATTATATTCTAAACAGAAATCAACCAAAAAAAGTTTTAATAAAATGATTTTTTTTCTTTTTTGAACTGCAGTGGTCAGAATATGTATAAAATTTGCAAATTTTTTTAAATCGTATCACTTTTTATTTGTAAGAATACGCTTTAAAGCTTGATTGAAAACGTGTAATAGCTTCTGCTTAATAGCACTTCTTTAGAAGTTTTATAGTTTATAGCTACGAATTAATCAAGAAAGCAGCGAAAATTTCTTTTCAATATATTAAGAAATTTTCAGCGATGGTAAAAATGTGCTATTAAAAACTAAACAGAATTGAAATCAGGTTGACTACAATCGAATTTCGTCGAAAAAGATATAAATGCTACACGTAAAGTAACTAAAAATTGCTGTAATAAAATGATTTTTTCTCTTTTTTAAACTGCAGTAGTGGGAATATAAATGATTTTTGCTAAATTTCTTGAAACTTAACACTTTTTATTTGTAAGTATTCGCTTCAAAGCTTAAAAGAAAACGTTTCATAGCTTCTGTTAAATACCACTTCTTTAGAAACATTATAGTTTTTAACTACGATTTAATCAAGAAACCAGAGAATATTTCTTTTAATTATATTCAGAAATTTTCAGAGATGGTGAAAAATGTGCTATTAGAAACTAAAAAGATAGGATGTCAGGGTAGCTATAATCGTTTTTCGTCGAAAAAAGAAACATTCTACACGTAAAAAAAACCATGATAGTTGTAATAAAACGATTTTCTTACTTTTTTTGCCTGCAGTGGTCAGAATTTCAAGTATATCAGCTTAATTTTTTCAGACCTAATATCCATATTCGTAAGCTCACGGTTTAAAGTTTTAAAGCAATCTTTTCATTACTTCTGTTAAAAACCACTTTTTTAAAAAAACTGATAGATTCAAACAAAGATTCAATCTGAAAAGCTGCGAAATTTTCTTTAAAATATAGAGTAAAATTTTCAGAGACGTTGAGAAATGTGCTATCAGAATCAAAAAAGACTTGATGTCAGGGTAACAACAACTTTTCGTCGAAAAATAATTATATTGAACACGTAACGAAACCTAAAATACTTTTACTAGAATAAATTTTTTCACTTTTTTGTGACTGCAGTGGTCGAAGTATCAGCAATATCAGCTAAATTTTTTCGAAGCAAATATACATATTCGTAAGCTTACGCTTTAAAGCTCAAAAGCAAATGTTATATAACTTCTGTTTACTAGCACGTCTTTAGAAATCTGATAGAATCCAACATAGATTCAATCCAAAAAGCAGCAGAAATTTCTTTTAAATATAGTGAAAATTTTCAGAGACGATAAAAAATGTGCTATTAGAAACAAAACAGATGGGATGTCAGGTTATCTACAATCGATATTCGTCGAAAAAGAATAAAATTCTACACGTAACGAAAACCAAAATAGTTGTAATAAAACGATTTTTTTACTTTTTTTGATTGCAGTGGTTGGAATATCAGGAATATCAGCTGAATTTTTTTGGACCTTATATTTCTATTTGTAATCTTACGCTTTTAAGCTGGAAACAAACGTTTCATAACTTCTGTTAGAAAGCACTTCTATAGAAATCTGATAGTTTCCAACGATGATTAAATCAGGAAATCAGCGGAAATTTCCTTTAATTATAGTGTAAAATTTTCAGAGACGGTGAAAAATGTGCTATTAGAATCTAAAAAGGTTGGATGTCAAAGTAACTGCAATCGCTTTTCGTCGAAAAAGAATTAAATTCAGCACATAACGAAACCCAAAATGTTTGTACTAGAATAATTTTTTTACTTTTTTGGACTGAATTAGTCGAAATATCAGGGATATTAGCAAAATTCTTTTGGACCAAATATACATATTCGTAAGCTTACGCATTAAAGCTTAAAAGCAAACGTTTTATAACTTCTGTTAGAATGAATTTCTTTAGAATTCTAATAGATTCAAACAAGGATTTAATTCGGAAAGCAGCAAAAATTTAATTAGAATATAGTAAAAAATTTTAAGAGACGATAAGAAATGTGCTATTTAAAACGAAACAGATTGGATGTCAAAGTAACAACAATCGCTTTTCGTCAAAAAAGAATTAAATTTAGCACGTAACGAAACTTAAAATATTTGTACTAGAATTTTTTTTTTACTTTTTTGGACTGCAGTAGAAGAATTATTAGGGATATAAGTTAAATTTTTTCGGAACAAATATACATACTCGTAAGCTTACGCTTTAAAGCCTAAAAGCAAACGTTTTATAACGTTTGTTTGAAAGCACTTCTTTAGAAAGCTGATAGATTCCAACAAAGATTCAATCTAAAAAGCAGCGAGAATTTCTTTTAAATAAAGTAAAAAATTTTCAGAAACGATAAAAAATATGCTATTGAAATAAAAAAAGATTGGAATTCAAAGGAACAACAATCGTTTTTTTTCGAAAAAGAATAAAATTCAGCACTTAACAAAATCCAAAATATATGTACTAGAATGATTTTTTATTTTTTTTTGACTGCAGTCGTCAGAATATCAGTGATATCAGCTTAATTTTTTCGGGCCTTTCATTTATACTTGTTACTTTACGCTATAAAACATGATAGCAAACGGTTCATAACTTCTGTTAGAAAACACTTCTATATAAATCTGATAGATTCCAACAAAGATTCAATCCGGAAACCAGAATTAAAATTCTTTTAAATATTGTAAACTATTTTTAGAGACGATAAAAAATGTGCTATTAACAACGAAAAAGATTGGATGTAAGGGTAGCTACAATTCCTATTCGTCGAATAAGAATTAAATACAACACGTAACGTATCAAAATAGTTTTAATAAAACGATTTTTCCCCTTTTTTGGACTGCAGTGGTCGATATATCAAGTATATCAGTTTATTTTTTTTTCGGTCCTAATATTCATATTCGTAAGATTACGCTTTAGAGCTAGAAATAAACGTTTCATTACTTTTGTCTGAAATCACTTTTTAGAAATCCGATAGATTCCAAGAAAGATTAAATCCGTAAAGCAGCAAAAATTTCATTTAAATATAGTGAAAAATTTTCAGAGACGATAAAAAATGTGCTRTTAGAAACGAAACAGATTTGATGTCAAAGTAAC
>NW_014570008.1:36415-46146 GCF_001313835.1 Polistes canadensis
TTTTCACTTTTTTGGACTGCAGTGGTCGCAATATCAGTGATATCAGCACAATTTTTTCGGACTCAATATTTATATTTGTAAGTTTACGCATGAAAGTCGATAGCAAACGTTTTATAACTTCTGTTTGAAAGCACTTCTTTAGAAATTTGATGGTTTCCAAAAAAGATACAATCCAGAAAGAAGCCAAAATTTCTTTTAACTATAGTGAAAAATTTTTAGAGACGGTAAAAAATGTGCTATTTGAAACAAAACAGGTTTGACGTCAGGTTAACTACAATTGATTTTCTTCTAAAAAGAATTAAATTCTTCACTTAGCGAAAACCAAAATATTTGTAATAGTATGATTTTTTTACTTCCATGGACTGCAGTTGTCGGAGCTTCAGTGATATCAGCTCAATGTATTCAGATCTTATAAATATATTCGTAAGCTTACGATTTAAAGCTTGGAAGCAAGCGTTTAATATATATATAGAAATTTTCAGAGACGTTAAAAATGTCAAATTTCGTCAAAAAAGAATAGCATTCTAAACGTTAAGTAACCAAAAAAAGTTGTTATAAAATGATATTTTCTCTTTTTTTGATGGCAGTTGTCGAAATATAAATAAGGTTTGCTAAAAATTTTTGGACCTAACACTTTTTATTTGTAAGTATACGCTGTAGAGCTTGAAAGAAATCGTTTCAAAGCTTCTGTTAAATAGCACTCTTTTAGAAATTTTATAGTTTTTACCTACAATTTAATCTAGAAAG
This sequence comes from Polistes canadensis, assembly GCF_001313835.1. Lineage (NCBI taxonomy): Eukaryota > Metazoa > Arthropoda > Insecta > Hymenoptera > Vespidae > Polistes > Polistes canadensis. The sequence continues at coordinate 37,163 of NW_014570008.1, forward strand.
TAGCGAAAATTTTTTTTAAATATATCAAGAAAATTTTAAGCGACGGTAAATATGTTTTTTTTAGCATTTATATAGGTGACCAAAAAATGGTCGAATATCTCTTAATGAGTTCTACTAAAAAGTTTAACGCTGGAATGAGTAAGATAGGACAGGATAGATAAATGAACACAACACTTTCACGTGGCACAAAGCTATTCGCCTCAGCATAAAAACTCTCACGGAGTTGAGAGAAAAGCCGGGGCAAGAGAACAATTTTTTTAATAAAACTGGTATAACGTACAATGACAAACATAAGGGTAAAAAGAAAATAGATTAAAAAAATAACGACGCGAGGTACCTGGTCGCACGCTAGAGAGCTCTCTTACCGTTCGCTTCCGACGCAAGGCGAAAACCGAAGGCACGCTATCTGTTATCGCACCTAACGATGGCCTGTCTGGCCAGAACCTTAACCCACGTTGGTAGTCTAGCGACAGGTTGCAGGTATTTCGCTACAACTGTCCGACTACAGCCCCACGTTGGTAGCCTGGCGACAGGTTGCAGGTATTTCGGTACAACTGTCCGACTACAGTCCCACGTTGGTAGCCTGGCGACAGGTGGCAAGTATTTCGCTACAACTGTCCGACTACAATCCCACGTTGGTAGCCTGGCGACAGGTTGCAGGTATTTCGCTACAACTGCCCGACTACAATCCCACGTTGGTAGCCTGGTGACAGGTTGCAGGTATTTCGCTACAACTGTCCGACTACAATGCTGTTGGGGACAAGAGTTCAGACAACTTCACACACTCCTCCCTCACTCTCACACGCTCTAGCTACGTTGCCTAGAACAAGAACAAACTGTCGAGAAGCTCAAATGGGAAACACTCTGCTTTTTGCTCAAACCAGAATTAATGCCAGAATGAGACTGAAGTGCGTGCACCATGCCCCACGCATCCTATCCCGTCCACATACCTCAAGGCTCTCTCTCGTGCCTCTTGCATGATAAGGCGCGCCCGCATGCATTTCGACAGCCCTTGCGCGCCCTCGCAACCTAATTTCCGCCTACGCCGCCTATCCTATTCCGCGCGTAATATAAACCATTCTTACAACGTAAGTATCGTCGAACATCCCGCCCGCCTTTGTCGTACTGACGAACCAAAACGAGCTGCTGTTGACTGGTTTTCTTAAATGTCACTATCGTCGAACCTGAGGGGGCACAGGCGCGCAATGTGGCGCTGGCGCAAGGGGATGCTGGTCTTGACGGTGACCACTCGCACTATTCCGTCAAGGCCAGGGTGCAACTTGGTTACCCTGCCAAACGGCCACTTTGAGGGAGGATACCGATCATCCCTTATCAGTACCAGCTGCCCGACTCGGAAGTTTTGGGAAGGATTTCTCCATTTCTCTCGACCCTGTAAATGCGACAACCACCGCTTCCAAAAATTATTGCGGACGCGCTGAAGAAGTTGAAATCTATTTAACCGGTTCTCCGGCAAAGTGGATAACTCGGCGTCCTGAATCAAAGCAGACACTCCCTCATTGAGGAAGTGAGAGGGAGTGAGCACTTGCAGATCGTCTGGGTCTGAACTCAGCGGGCCCAATGGACGAGAATTAAGGCAAGCTTCGATTTCCACAACTCTTTTTAAATGGTGCTTGACCGACTTGACACCTGCCTCCCACAACCCACCATATTGCGGGGCATTGGGAGGAATGAAAGTCCAGTTCGTTCCGTCGTTTGCGAGGAGAGATGCCATCCTATGATAAAAGTACGAGGCCCAGCGGAACATAGCCCTAAGCTCCTTATCGGCCACTTGAAAATTGGTAGCATTGTCACTATAAAGATACCGGCAAATACTCCGTCTTCCTATGAACCGACGGTTTGCACAGAGATTCCAAGGTTAGGTCGCTAACCAGCTCGAGGTGGATAGCACGAGTAGCGAAGCATACAAACAAAGCGATGTATCCTTTACCGGATCGATTTCCACGACCCTTTGACATCCGGACTTGTACAGGACCCTCATAATCATGGCCAGAATTGGCGAAAGCCCTACTTCCTACCACTCGATCCACGGGTAACTCACCCATAAGTTGGTGAGCCAGCTGAGGCTTAGTCCTTTGGCAAGGCATACAAGCTCGAATACCTGATTTGATCAACCGATTCCTGTCTAAGACCCATACTTGCGACATCAGATAAACCAATGTTAAAGCCGGACCCCCATGGAGGCACTGGTGGTGTGCATGCCGCACAAATAGTCGACTAAGATGCGAGTGCTGAGGCAAGACTGGCGGATGTTTCCGATCAAATGCTAGATGAGAACGTGTCAACCGGCCTCCCACCCGTAAGAGACAATCTCCCTCACTCATGAAGGGGTTTAACGTGCTAAGCCGATTACCTTTCGGCAATCTCTTCCCTGCTTTTAAGAGTCCGATCTCTGTCGAAAAGGCGGTTGCCTGGGCTATGCGAATGAACAGTATTCGTGCGTCGGAAATCTCAGCACTGGTCAGAAAATGAGACGAAGACCCTATCACTAGTGAGCGTTCCGCAACCGGACGATGGGCCGCCTGCAATATGCGACAAATCGAAGAAGCTTGGTTAACGAGGAGAACCGAGTCAGGATCTCGGACTCATTCGAGCTGTAGCGGACATGGTTCACTCGAACCGTTTCAATAGAACGTAGCCACTGGACGGGAGGCCTGGTCAGCCATGAAGGGCCGTGCCACCATAGGGCACTCTTGGCTAACTCTTTCGGTGCTACTCCTCGCGATGCCAAATCGGCAGGATTCTCCTTGCTCGGGACATGTGACAATGATGCCGATGGTAGTTGAGTCTGAATTAGGGAGACACGGTTGGCTACAAAGGTTTTCCAGTGGAATGGATGCTTACGAAGCCAGGTAAGCTCAATCTGGCTATCTGACCAGGCAAAAATTGGGCGTTTCTGTAAGAAATCCAAACTCGTTAGATGACGGATAAGCCTAACGAGAAGAGCTGCTCCGCAAAGTTCTAAATTAGGAATACTCACAGTCTTTACAGGAGCTACCTTAGATTTTGAAGCTAATAGCGACACCTGAAACTTCCCATCACCCTTATCAATACGCAGGTATACAACTGCGGCGTACGCGTGCGAAGACGCATCAGAGAAGCCATGAATCTGGTAGGAAGAGTTCGAAGTGCCACCTAACCAGCGCCCTACGGATAAACTCGGCAAGGTAACCAAACTTTGGCAATATTCATACCAACGCTCACGAAGCTCCGACGGTAAGGGTGAGTCCCAATCACACTTCAAAAGCCACATATCTTGCATTAATATTTTGGCAACAACCGTAACCGGGGAGAGCCATCCTAATGGGTCGAATAGGCGAGCGATATTCGAAAAAACGGACCTTTTGGTGTGGGCGGCAGCCAAGTCTGCCACGCTAGCCGCATCGAACCTAAATTCGTCCTGTTCCGGGACACATCGAACACCTAACGTTTCGACTGTCTGATCACTTTCTATGTGTTTCTCCACGCCCGGTCGTGCAGAATCTGGAAGAACCTCTATAGAATTAGCCGCCTACTTATCTAGTTGGATGCCAGCAGAATCTAATAACTTAACTAGTTCATCCTTTTTTTTAACCGCCGTCGGTATGTCGCGTGCACCGGCAAAAGTGTCGTCGACATATGTCTCCGACTCCAAACACCAAGACCCCAATGGGTACCGCGAACCCTCATCCCGTACCAACTGCGACAGAGTACGAATCGCCAGGTAGGTAGCGCAAGCTGTGCCATAAGTGACAGTATTCAAACGAAATTCCACCGGTTCCGATGCTGCGTCGGGCGACCAGATAATTCGCTGGTAATCCTGATGTTCCGGCTCTTCTCGAATCTGACGAGACATCTTTACAATGTCAGCCGTGAATACCAATTGAGCAAGATTAAAGAAAGATCGCTCTGTAATGGAGGGCCTGTAAGTAAAAAGGAATTTAGCGAGTGTCCGTCCCTCGTACGCCGAGAGGCATCAAATACCGCCCTTAGTTTTCACCTGGATTCATCCTGCTGCCTCTCGGCGCAGGACCTCCGACCTCGGGACTCGTGACATGTAGCCTAGCTCCTCGTACACCCTCATGAAGTCACAGTACGCCTGAGCCAATCGTGAATCCCGTGCAAATCTACGATGCAAACAAGCGAGAGAGCTAAGGGCTATCCGTCTTGTCTCCGCGACCACTGGGGGAAGCTCCTGCTTCAGCGGTAGCCGCACCACGTACCGACCTCTCTAACCCCTCCGATGCGTTTCCTGAAAAATTAGCTCACATTTCTCCTCCTCTGGCTTCAATCTCTTAGGTGCCTCCGACACCTCCTCCAGCTCCCAAAACCGCTGCAAAATGTGATTCAACTCCTCCTGAGGTGAACAGTGCAAAACCAGCGCAGAAGAGGTAGTCGCTGTCGTCTCCGCCCGCCGTGCAGCTCCTCCATCCACCGGTCCGGAGATGATCCACCCAAGCGCCGTATCCTGCGCGACGAGCTGCGACGTCGAGGATCTTCTCAACCCCGGCTAGAGTAATTGGCCGTAAACTTCGGCACCTAAGCTTACGTCAATCCGCTTCGAGACGACAAGCTCTGGATCAGCTAACGAAATGTCCTTGAACAGGTATCCGCTAACACTGGAAGCATAATTGACAGACTGAAGCAGGGAAGTTAGTTTTGGTAACACCAAAGCATCCACCTCTACCTGGAAGGTGGTATCGACCGCCGACCGGATAGTAACTCGTACCCCCGACCGGGCTGTACCCACGTCTCCTGCCCCAAGTCCTGAAAGAGGCACATAAGTACGCCGCTTAGGCAAACCGAGTAACTGCGTGATCGTTTCAGAAATAAAGGAAACCTCCGATCCCTGATCCAGAAGCGCACGGGCCCATGTCTCCTTCCCCTTAGTACCTGCTAACTAAACTCGTGCAGTAGCAAGCAGAATACTCCTAACGCTACCCGAGAACGTAGCCGCATGCAAACTTACTGGCGGCGCACCAGTCTCATTAATTCCCGAACCTCCCGCAACCGTTCTGGAAACGGGTCTCTGCATTCCTACTCTACTAGGCGTATGGATGAGCGTATGGTGCTTTCCCTTGTATGCGGAACAGCGCCGCCTAGAGGGACAAGACTTCACCGAATGCTGCCTGAGACAATTGGAACACAAGCCCAACCGACCAACCTCTCGTATCCGTTCCGGTACCGCAATTGACCTGAACCAGTCACACCTGGTCACCTGGTGTAAACTAAAACAAAGTCGACACTGGACACCACTTCCAAACTTCTTATTCGTGATCCCCGGACCCCTCGAATTGTGAACCTTGCGGGGGAGACCTGATCTAGGAGGGGGGGCTACCCTTTTTTCCCCTCGTTTTCCCCCTGCACCGCACAAACCCGCGCCCTATTCTCGAGGAATCCAATCAATTCCGCGAACGTGGACATAAAGCAGGGCCCAGGAGCGCCTCTCCTTCCTGACTCCGATCCTGAAGCTCTGCTCAACCCCTCCATCGAAATGAGTTCCGCATTCCACGAATTGCGCGTGTCCACATTCAATCGCGTAACCAGCAAGAAATAAAGTATGCTATCCCAGCTCTCTACCGGCCAACCCGCATTCTTCAGAGACCTAACGATACACTGCATCCTATCAAGGAGTGAACGCAGCTCCGCGATGGACTCCCTCCTAAGACGCGGAAGATCCCACAATGCCTGAAGTTTTTTAAACAGAAGGAGCATCGGATTATAATACTGTGCCTTTAACGCCTCCCAAGTGCTAGCATAATTCGCAGTGCTAGTCGACACATCCTTAATCCATCCTGCAGCCTCACCGACTAGACACGATTTCAGATATCGCAACTTGGTGGTATCGTCCAGTCGCGGGGCATCGTGCACCATGGACCTAAAACTGTCAAAAAAGTTCTCCCAATCCTCCTCATCGCCCAAAAACTTCGGCAGAGACATCTTTGGGAGCTCCGAATAACTCGGATCTAATCCGGACCCCTGGGGGTTGGAAGATTCCCTTGTGAGGGTGGGCGTCTCTGCCTGGATAAGTTATCGACGCAACGCTACAAACGCACGAAAGGCTTCATCGTATGCCTCACGGATTTTCTTTATTTCATCCTCTATCATATACAGGTCGCTCACATCGTCCGGTCTGACTGCGATCTCTTTGTGGGTCTGCCGCACCGTCGCAAATACCGTAGCCAACGCATCTATTCCCGGCTGAATCAGATCGACCTCCAGGGACGCAAGCGGTCTAGCCACTAACCGACGATGGATACTTTTAAGCTCGGCAAACCGCGTCCTCTGCAGGGCGACCAACTTACTCAAAGCAGCAGGAGGCATGATGGGCGAATCTAAAGAATTAAAACGGAATTACTAAATGTAACGACAACTATAAAACGGAGGGCTGCTGTCTTATCCCCACTCTTGCTCTCCGAAACGGTAGACGAAGGAGAGGGGAAAGAGAAGAACGCGCGTGCAAGAAGACACGGATCTTTAACCCGTAACCAAGGAAACGCGGCGCTATGACGCCCCACCGTGGTCCCACTCTCAGAACCCCCACTACTCACTGTTCGCGTCCCTACCAACGGACCTAGCGCTCAGCCTAAGTCTTAACCGGAAGGAGGAACCCGTGTGACCGGAAATAAAGCTCCAACCACGTGGGGGTAAACCGTGCGGCTTAAAGTAAAGCACTAACTAAATGGGGGTAAACCGTACGGCCGGAAGTAAAGAACTAGCTAAGTGAAGGTAAATTGTGCGGCCGGAAGTAAAGCGCTAACACGTGGCACGTCTCGAATCCGAACGCACCACGTGATCCCCGCGGACAAAGAGCGATGATGCAACACTCATACAAAGATACAAAAAAGTCAACGACAAAGAACAGAGAATCAAAGACGCAAGCGTTTTCCGATTTTACTAATTTATCAATCCAACCTATCACTCATTCCTCACCCGAGGCACCAATGTTTTTAGTATTTATATAGGTGACCAGAAAATCGTCAAATATCTCCCAATGAGTTCTACTAAAAAGTTTAACGCTGGAATAAGTGAGATAGGACAGGACAGATAAATGAACAMAACACTTTTACGCGGCACGAAGCTACTTGCCTCGGCGTAAAAACTCTCACGGAGTTGAGAGAAAAGCCGGGGCAAGAGAACAATTTATTTCATAAAACTGGTATAACGTACAATAACAAACAAAAGGCTGAAAAGAAAATAGATTATTAAAATAACGTCACAAGTTACCTTTTGGTCGCACGCTAGAGAGCTCTCTTAYCGTTCGCTTCCGACGCAAGGCGACAACCGAACGCACGCTATCTCTTATCGCACCTAACGATGGCCTGTCTGGCCAGAACCTTATCCCACGCTGGTAGTCTGGTGACAGGTTGCAGGTATCTCGCTACAACTGTCCTACTACAGTCCCACGTTGGTAGCCTGGCGACAGGTTGCAGGTATTTCGCTACAACTGTCCGACTACAATGCTGTTGGGGACAAGACACCAGACAACTTCATACAATCCTTCCACACTTTCACATGCTCTAGCTACGTTTCCTAGAACACGAACAAGCTGGCGAGAAGCTCAAATGGAAAACACTCTGCTTTTTGCTCAAACCAGAATAAATGCCACAATGAGACTAAAGTGCAAGCACCAGGCCCCACGCATCCTATTCCCTTCACACACCTCAAAGCTCTCTCTCATGCCTCATGCCCGCATGCTTTTCGACAGCCCTTGCGCCCCCTCGCAACCAAATTAACGCCTACGCCGCCAATCCTATTCCGCGCGCAATATAAACTATTCTAACAACGTAAATATCGCCGAACATATGTGCTATTAGAAACTAAACAGAATAAATATCAGGTTAACTAAAATAGAATCTCGTCGAAAAAGAATTATATTCTAAACGTAAAGTAACTAATAAAAGTTTCAATAAATGATGTTTTCTCTTTTTTTTTGACTGCAGTAGTCAAAATATAAATGAATTTTGCTAATATTTTTCGGACTTTAAACTTTTTATTTGTTAGTATACGCTTTAAAGCTTAAAAGAAAACGTATTAAACCTTTTGTTACATAAACCTTTTTTAAAAATTTTATAGTTTTTACCTACGATCTAATCCAGAGAGTAGCGAAAATTTCTTTTAAATATATTCAGAAATTTTTAAAGACGGTAATAATGTGCTATCAGAAACTAAACAGAATGGATTTCAGGTTAACTACAATCGAATTTCGTCAAAAAAGTATTGAATTCTACAAGTAAAGTAAACAAAAAAAGTTGTAATAAAATGATTTTTTCTCTTTTTTTGACAGCATTGGTCGAAATATACATTGTGTATGCTAAATTTATTAGGACAAAACACTTGCTAAATGTAAGTATACGCGTCAAAGTTTGAAGAAAAACGCTTTATAGCTTCTGTTAAATAGCACTTTTTTAGAAATCTGATAGTTTTCAACTATTATTTAATCCAGAAAGCAAAAAAAATTTTTTTAAATAGATTGAAAAATTTTAAGCGACGGTAAAAATGTGCTATTAGAAACTAAAAAGAAGGGATTTCAGGTTGACTATAATCGAGTTTCATCGAAAAAGAATTGAATTCTACACGTAAAGTAACCAAAAAAAGTTTTAATAAAGTGATTTTTTTTTTTGACTGCAATAGACGAAATATAAAGGATGTTTGCTAAAGTTTTTCAGACTGAACACTATATATTTATAAGTATACGCTTTAAAGCTTGAAAGTAAACGTTTTATAGATGTAGTTATATAGCACTTTTTTAGAAATTTTATAGTTTTTACCTACGATTTATTCCAGAAAGTAGCAAAAATTTTTTTTTTAATAAATATAAAAACTTTAAGCGACGGTTAAAATATGCTACTACAAACAAAAAAGAATGGATTTCAGGTTTACTACAATCGATTTTCGTTAAAAAAGAATTGAATTCTTCACGTAAAGTAACCAAAAAAAGTTGTAATATAATTTATTAGACATAACACTTTTTATTTGTTAGTATA
>NW_014570008.1:46166-49337 GCF_001313835.1 Polistes canadensis
AAAAAAGAATGGATTTCAGGTTTACTACAATCGATTTTCGTTAAAAAAGAATTGAATTCTTCACGTAAAGTAACCAAAAAAAGTTGTAATATAATGATTTTTTCTCTTTTTTTGACTGCAGTAGTCGAAATATAAATAATGTTTGCTAAATTTTTTTTGACTTAACACTTTTTATTTGTAGGTATACGCTTTAAAGCTTGAAAGAAAACGTTTTATAGCTTCTGTAAAAAAGCACTGTTTCCGAAATTTTATAATTTGGAACTATGATTTAATCCACAAAGTAGTGAAAATTTCTTTTCAAAATAATAAAAAATTTCTAGGGACGGTAAAAATGTGCTATTAGAAATTAAACAGAATAGATTTTTGGTTGACTACAATTGAGTTTTTATGGAAAAGAATTGAGTTCTACACGTAAAGTAACCAAAAAAAGTTGTAATAAAATAATTGTTTCTTTTTTTTTAGACTGCAGTTGTGGAAATATAAATATATTTGCTATATTTTATTAGACATAACACTTTTTATTTGTTAGTATATGCTTTAAATCTTGAAAGAAAACGTTTTATAGCTTTTGTTATATAGCACATTTATTAAAATTATATATTTTTTAACTATGATTTCTTCCAAGAAGTAGCGAAAATTTCTTTTTATATATATTTAAAATTTTTTGAGACAATAAAAAAAGGCTACAAGAAACTTATCAGAATAATTGTCAGGTTTACTACAATCGAGTTTCGTTGAAAAAGAATTAAATTCTTCACCTAAAGTAACCAATAAATGTTCTAATAAAATGATTTTTTCTCTTTTTTTTGACTGCAGTAGTCAAAATTGAAATGATGTTTCCTAAATTTTTTTGGACTTAAAACTTTTTAGTTGCAAGTATATGCTTAAAAGCTTAAAAAAATACGTTTCATAGCTTCTAATAAATACCACTTTTATAGAAATTTTATAGTTTTTACATACAAATAAATTTGCGTTGTGGCGAATAATTCTATTAAATATGTAAAAAAAATATTAGTGACTGTAAAAATGTGCTATTAGAAACTAAGCAGAATAGATGTTAGGTTGACTACAATGGAATTTTTTCGAAAAAGAATTGAATTCTACACGTAGAGTAACTAAAAACAGTTGTAATAAAATGACTTTTTCTCTTTTTTTAGACTGCGGTTGTTGAAATGTAAATGATATTTGCTAGATTTTAAGGGACATAACACTTTTTATATGTTAGTCTACGCTTTAGAGCTTGAAAGAAAACGTTTTATATATTTTGGTATATAGCACTTTTTTAGACATTTTATAGTTTTTAACTACATTTTAATCCAGAAAGTAGAGAAACTTTCTTTTTAAATATATTGAAAAATTTTTAGGGACTGTAAAAATATGCTACAAGAAACTAAACAGAATAGATGTTAGGTTGACAACAATTAAATTTTGTCAAAAAAGTATTGATTTCTTCACGTAAAGTAACCAAAAAATGTTCTAATAAAATGAGTTTTTCTCTTTTTTTTAAATGCATTAGTCGAAATATAAATAATGTTTGCTAAATTAAGTCGGACTTAACACTTTTTATTTGTAAGTGTAGGCTTTAAAGCTTGAAAGAAAACGTTTCATAACATCTGTTGAATAGCACTTTTTTAGATTTTTTAAAATTTTTAACTACGATTTAATCCAGAAAGTAGCAGAAATTCCTTTTTAGATATATTAAAAATTTTTTAGCGAATGTAAAAATGTGCTCTTAGAAACTGAACAGAATAGATGTTTGGTTGACTACAATCGAATTATGTCGAAAAATAATTGAATTCTACACGTAAAGTAACCAAAAAAAGTCGTAATTAAATGATTTTTTCATTTTTCTTCGACTTCAGTAGTCCAAATATAAAAGATGATTGCTAAATTTTTTCGGACTTAACATTTTTTATATGTAAGTATACGCTTTAAAGCTTGAAAGAAAACGTTTTATAGCATTTGTTATATAGCACTTTTTTAAATATCTGATAGTTTTTCACAATTACTTAATCTAGAAAGCAGCAAAAATTTCTTTTAAATATATTTAAAAATTTTAAGCGACGGTAAAAATGTGCTATTAGAAACAAGACAGAACGTAAGTCAGGTTGACTACATTTGAGTTTCGTCGAAAAAGAATTGAATTCTATACGCAAAGTAACCAAAAAAAGTTTTAATAAAATGAATTTTTCCTATTTTTGGACTGCAGTTGTTTAAAAGTAAATGATAGTTGCTAGATTTTATTGGACATAACAATTTTATTTGTTAGTATAACTTTTAAAACTTAAAAAAACGATTTATAGCTTTTGTTATATTGCACATTTTTAGAAATTTTATAGTCATTAACAACGAATTAATCCAGAAAGTAGCGAAAATTTCTTTCTAAATATATTAAAACATATAATATTTACCGTAGCTAAAAATATATTAAAACATTTCTAGCTACGGTAAAAATCTGCTACTAAAAACAAAACAGATTGATGTCATGTTGACTACAGTCGAGTTTCGTCGAAAGAGAATTGCATTCTACGTGTAAAGTAACCCAAAAAAGTCGTAAAAAAATGATTTTTTCCCTTTTTTTTGACTGCAGTAGTCCAAATATAAATGATGTTAGCTAAATTTTTTAGGACTGAAAACTTTTTATTTGTAAGTATACGCTTTAAAGCTTAAAAGAAATCCCTTTATAGCTTCTTATAAATAGCACTTTTTCAGATTTTTTTAATTTTTAACTACGATTTAATCCAGAAAGTAGCAAAAATTTCTTTTAAAATATATTTGAAACTTTTCAGCAAAGGTAAAAATGTGCTATTTGAAACTAGAAAGAATAGATTTTTGGTTTACTAGAATCGAATTTTGTCGAAAGATAATGAAATTTTAAACGTAAAGTAATTAAAAAAATGTTTAATAAAATGATTTTTTCTCTTTTCTTTGACTAAAGATGTTAAAAAGTAAATGATATTTGCTAGATATTATGGGACATAACACTTTTTATTTGTTTGTATACGTTTTAAAGTTTGAAAGAAAACGTTGTATAGCTTGTTGATGCGATTGATGCCTTAATCGGTACTCCAGTGGATAGTAGTGAATCGAAAAATGCCCTTACAGGTGATATCGAGATTTTTTATTATTGGGAAGGAGGATAGGAAAATAAAACACAATAACAAATATATT
>NW_014570008.1:49364-53975 GCF_001313835.1 Polistes canadensis
GTACAGGACCGCCTTTGTCCCTTGTCGCTGGCCGAACTTAGATGATGTAGTATTGCGCAATACAAATAATTCTCCTCGAAGTAGCTTCTCGCAAGTCTCAGCTTTCTAAGATAGATGAATCTCGAGCGATGAATCACGCGTGATGAACCAAGAGTGCCTAAATGATGAGTGCCAACAGGCGCAAGAACGAACTGGGTTTTATACCAAAAAGCGATGCAATGCTGCATTAATCACCGAAAAGCCCGAGCATAACGCGGCTGTCGATACATGTGATTGGCATAATAAATGTGGTTGGAGAACTCAAGCTAGAAGAAAGAAGGAGCCATTACAAGCATCTTAGCGCTACCGTAGCTACCACCACAAACAAAGCCACTGCTTTGTCGAGCGTGTCTCACGTCTCGGCAGGGCCGTCCATGCCCCGGCGCTACGCCCTACTCACTCGTTGCGTATAATACGCAACATAGCTTTTGTTATATAAAACTTTTTTAGAAAATTTATAGTTTTTATCTACGTTTTAATCCAGGAAGTAGCGAAAATTTCTTTCTAAATATATAAAAACATTTTAAGCGACGGWAAAATTGTGCTACTAGAAACAAAACAGAATGGATGTCCGGTTTACTACAATCGAGTCTCGTTGAAAAAGAATTGAATTCTTCACGTAAAGTAACCAAAAAAAGTTTGAAAAAAATTATTTTTTCTATTGTTTTTGACTGCAATTGTTTATATATAAATGTTTTTTGCTAGATTTTATTGGACATAACACTTTTTTTTTGTTAGTATACGCCTTTAAACTTGAAAGAAAACGTATTAAAGCTTTTGTTATAAAGCATTTCTTCAGATATCTGATAGTTTTTAACTACGATTTATTCCAGAAAGATGCAAAAATAACCTTTTAAATATAATAAAACATTTTTAGCGACGGTAAAAACGTGCTTCTAGAAACAAGACAGAATGGATGTCAGGTTGACTACAATCGAATTTTGTCGAAAGAGAATTGAATTGTAGACGTAAAGTAACAAAAAAAAGTTGTAATAAAATGATTTTTTCTCTATTCTTCGACTGCAGTTGTTGATATATAATTGTTATTTGCTAGATTTTATTGGACTTAACACTTTTTATTTTTTAGTATACGCTTTAAAACTTAAAAGAAAAAGTTTTATAGCTTTTTTTATATAGCATTTCTTTAGATATCTGATAGATTTAGACTATTATTTAATAGAGAAAGCAGCAAAAACTTTTCCTAAATATATTATAAAATTTTTAGCGACAGTATAATGTGCTATTAAAAACAAGACAGAATGGATGTTAGGTTGAATACAATCGAGTTTCGTCGAAAGAGTATTGAATTCTACATGTAAAGTAACCAAAAGAAGTTGTAGTAAAATAATTTTTCTCTTTCTTTTGGCTGCAGTAGACCGAATATAAATGGTGCCAGCTAAATTTTTTACGATCTAACACTTTTTATTTGTAAGTATACGCTTTAAAGCTTAAAAGAAAATGTTTCATAGCTTCTGGTAAATAGCTCTTTTTTAGATTTTTTATAATTTTTAACTACGATATAATCTAGAAAGTAGCGAAAATTTCTTTTTAAATATATATTACAAATTTTTTATCGACGGTAAAAGTGTGCTACAAGTAGTAAAACAGAATGAATGTCAGGTTTACTACAATCGAGTTTTATTGAAAAAGAATTGAATTCTTCACGTAAACTTACCAAAAAAAGTTGTAATAAAATGATTTTTTACCTTTTTTTGGACTGCAGTTGTTAAAATATAAATGTATTCTGCTAGATTTTATTGGTCTTAACACTTTTTATTTTTTAGTATAAGCTTCAAAACTTAAAAGGAAACGTTTTATAGCTTTTGTTCTATAGCACTTTTTTAGAAATTTTATAGTTTTTACCTAAGATTTAATCCAGATAGTAGCAAAAATTTTTTAAAAAATGTATTAAAAAATTTTTAGCGACGGTAAAAATGTGCTACAAAAAACAAAGCAGAATGGATGTCAGGTTGACTACAATCGAGTTTCGTTGAAACAGAATGGAATTCTTCACGTAAAGTAACAAAAAAAGTCGTAATAAAATGATTTTCTCCCTGTTTCTTGACTGCAGTAGTCCAAATATAAATTATTTTTGCCATATTTTTTCGGACCCAACCTTTTTATTTGTAATTATACGCTTTAAAGTTGGAAAGAAGACGTTTCATAGCATCTGTTAAATAGAACTTTTTTAGATTTTTCATAATTTTTAACTACAAATAATTCCAGAAAGTGGCGAAAATTTGTTTTTGAATATATTTAAACATTTTTAGCGACATTAAAAATGTGCTACTAGAAACAAACAGTATGGACGTCAGGATTACTATAATCGAGTTTCGTTGAAAAAGAATTGAATACTTCACGTAAAGTAACAAAAAAAAGTTCTAAAAAAAAGATTTTTTCCCTTTTTTTGGACTACAGTGGTTTAAATATAAATGTATTTTGCTAGATTTTATTGGTCTTAACACTTTTTATTTTTTAGTATAAGCTTTAAAACTTAAAAGGAAACGTTTTATAGCTTTTGTTATATAGCACTTCTTCAGATATTTGAAAGTTTTCAACAACTATTTAATCTAGAAAGCAGCGAAAATTTCTCTTAAATATATTATAAAAATTTTAGCGAAGGTAATAGTGTGCTATTAGAAACAAGACAGACTGATTGTCAGGTTGACTACAATCGAGTTTCGTCGAAAGAGAATTGAATTCTACACGTAAAGTAGCCAAATAAAGTCGTATTAAAATCATTTTATCTCTTTTTTTTGACTGCAGTAGTCCAAATATAAATGATGTTTGCTAGATTTTATTGGACATAACACTTTTTATTTGTTAGTATACACTTTAAAACTTGAAAGTAAACGTTTTATAGCTTTTGTTATATAGAATTTCTTTTGATATCTGATAGTTTTCAACTATTATCTAATCTAGATAGCAGCGAAAATTTCTCCTAAATATATAGAAAAATTTTTAGCAACGGTAAAATGTGCTATTGGAAACCAGACAGAATGGATGTCAGGTAGACTACAATCGAGTTCCGTCGAAAGAGAATTGAATTCTACACGTGAAGTAACCAAAAAATTTTAAATTAAAATGATTTTTTCTCTTTTCTTGGATTGCAGTTTTTGAAATGTTATTGATATTTGCTCAATTTTGTTAAAGATAGCACTTTTTATTTGTTACGATACGCTTTAAAACTTCTAAGACAACGTTTTATAGCTTTTGTTATATAGCATTTTTTTATAAAAATTAGAGTTTTAAACTACGATTTAGTTCAGAGAGTCGCGAATATTTCTTTTTAAATATATTCATAAATTCTTAGCGACGGTAAAAATGTGCTATTAGAAACAAAACAGAATGGATGTTAGGTTGACTACAATCGAATTTCGTCGAAAAAGAATTGAACTCTACACGTAAAGTAACCAAGAGAAGTTTTAATAAAATGATTTTTTTTCTTTTTCTGGACTGCTGTTGTTGAAATATAAATGTTATTGGCCAGATTTTATTAGATCTAACAAATTTTATTTGTTATTATAATCTTTAAAACTTGATAAAAAACGTTTTATAGCTTTTGTTATATAGCATTTCTTTACATATCTGATAGATTTCAACTATTATTTAATGTAGAAAGCAGCAAAAACTTTTCCTAAATATATTAAAAATTTTTAGCGACAGTATAATGTGCTATTAGAAACAAGACAGAATGGATGTCAGATTGACTACAATCGAGTTTCGTCGAAGGAGAATTGAATTCTACATGTAAAGTAACCAAAAGAAGTCGTAGGAAAATAATTTTTCTTTTTTTTTTGGCTGCAGTTGTTAAAAAATTAATGTAATTTGCTAGTTTTTATTGGACTTAACATTTTGTATTTGTCTGTATACGCTTTAAAACTTGAAAGAAAACGATTTATAGCTTTTGTTATATAGAACTTTCATAGAAATTTTATAGTTCTTAACTACGATTTAATCTAGAAAGTAGTAAAAATTTCTTTTCAAATATAAAAAAACATTTTTAGCAACAAGAAAAATGTGCTACTAGAAACAAAACAGATTGATGTCAGGTTTACTACCAACGAGTTTCGTTGAAAAAGAATTGAATTCTTCACGTAAAGTAACTTAAAAAGTTTGAAATAAAATGATTTTTTCCCTTTTTCTGGACTGCTGATGTATAAATATAAATGTATTTTACTAGATTTTGTGTGACCTTACACTTTTTATTTGTTAGTATACATCTTAAATCTTGAAAGAAAACGTTTTATAGGTGTTGTTATATAGCATTTCTTTATATATCTGATAGTTTTAAACTATTATTTAATCTAAAAAACAGCGAAAATTTTTCTTAAATATATGGAAAAATTTTTAGCATCGGTAAAATGTGCTATTGGAACAAGACAGAATGGATGTCAGGTCGACTACAATCGAGTTTTGTCGAAAGAGATTTGAATTCTACACGTAAAGTAACCAAAAAAAGTCGTAATAAAATGAATTTTTCTCTTTTTTTTGACTGCAGTAGTCCAAATATAAATGATGTTTGCTGAATTTTTTCGTACTAAACACTATTTATTTGTATGTATACGCTTT
>NW_014570008.1:54630-55621 GCF_001313835.1 Polistes canadensis
TTTTTCTCTTTTTTTTGACTGCAGTAGTCCAAATATAAATGATGTTTGCTGAATTTTTTCGTACTAAACACTATTTATTTGTATGTATACGCTTTAAAGCTTGAAAGAAAACGTTTCATAGTTTTTGTTATATAGCACTTTTTTAGAAATATTATAGTTTTATGCTACGATTTAATACAGCAAGAAGCGAAAATTTCTTTCTAAATATATTAAATCATTTTTAGCGACGGTGAGAATGTGCTACTAGAAACAAAACAGAATGGATGYCCGGTTCACAACAATCGAGTTTTGTTGAA
Organism: Polistes canadensis; assembly: GCF_001313835.1. Lineage (NCBI taxonomy): Eukaryota > Metazoa > Arthropoda > Insecta > Hymenoptera > Vespidae > Polistes > Polistes canadensis. The sequence continues at coordinate 54,927 of NW_014570008.1, forward strand.
AAAGATTTAAATTCTTTACGTAAAGTTACCCAAAAAAAGTTGGTATAAATTATTTTTTTTCTTTTTTTAGACTGTAGTTGTTGAAATATAAATGGTATTTGCTAGATTTTGTTTGATCAAACACTTTTTATTTGTTAGTATACGCTTTAAAACTTGAAAGTAAACTTTTTATAGCTTTTGTTACATAGCACTTTTTTAAATTTTATTCAATTTTTAACTACGATTTATTCAAGAAAGTAGAAAAAATTTCTTTTTAAATATATTTCAAATTTTTTAGCGAAGGTAAAAATGTGCTATTAGAATCTAAACAGAATAAATGTTTGGTTGACTACAAACAAATTTTGTTAAAAAATAATTGAATTATACATTTAAAGTAACCAAAAAAAGTTGTAAAAAAATGATTTTTTCCGTTTGTTTGGACTGCATTTGTTTAAATATTTTTGCTATTTGCTAGATTTTATTTAAGATAATACTTTTTATATGTTAGTATACGCTTTAAAAATTGAAAGAAAACGTTTTATAGCTTTTGTTATGTAACATTTTTTTAGATATCTGATAGTTTTCAACTATTATATAATCTAGAAAGYAGCGAAATTTTTTTTTATATATTGAAAGATTTTTAGCAACGGTAAAATGTTCTATTGAAAACAAGACAGAATGGATGACAGGTCGACTACAATCGAGTTTTGTCGAAA
>NW_014570008.1:56516-59522 GCF_001313835.1 Polistes canadensis
TTGAATTCTACACGTAAAGTAACCAAAAAAAGTCGTAATAAAATAATTTTTTCTATTTTTTTTGACTGCAGTAGTCCAAATATAAATGATGTTTGCTAAATTTTTTCGGACCTAACACTTTTTATTAGTCAGTATACGCTTTAAAGCTTGAAACAAAACGTTTCATGGCTTCTGTTAAATAAACACTTTTTAAAATTTTTGTTCGTTTTTAGTACGATTTATTCAAGAAAGTAGCGAAAATTTCTTTTTAAATTTATTGCAAAATTTTGAGAGATAGTAAAAATAGGCTACTAAAAACTAAACAGAATTGATATCAGGTCTACTTCAAACGAGCTTTGTTCGAAAAGAATTAGATTCTTCACGTAATGTAATAAGAAAATGTTGTATAAAAATGATTTTTTCACTTTTTCCTAAATGCTGTAGTCGAAATATGAATAATTTTTGCCAAATTTTTTCGAATTTTACACTTTTTATTTGTAAGTATACGCTTTAATGCTTAAAAGAAAACGTTTAATAGTTACTGTAAAATAGCACTTTTTTAGATATTTGATAGTATTTAACTACAATTACATTTATAAAGTAGCGAAAATTTTTTTTAAACATTATAAAAAATTTTTTGCGACGGTAAAAATGTGCTATTAGAAACTAAACAGAATAGACTTAAGGTTGACTTAATTTTGTTTTTATGAGAAAGAATTGAATTCTACACGTGAAGTAACCAAAAAAAGTTTTAATAAAATGATTTTTTCTCTTTTGTTTGACTGCAGTAGTCGAAATATAAATGTTTGCCCATTTTTTTCGGACCTAACACTTTTTATTTGCAAATATACGCTTTAAAACTTGAAAGAAAATTTTTATAGCTTTAGTTATATAGCTCTTTTTTAGAAATTTTATATTTTTTAACTACGATTTTATCCAGAAAGTAGCTAAAATTTACTTTTAAATATATTGAAAAATTTTTAGAGACGGTAAAAATAGTCTATTAGCCCTTTGCACTCAGTAGGTGAGTCTCACTCACCACGCGATTTTATGCCGCAACTCGAGAATTGATTGTTGCTCACTACTTCGATGCGCGTCGATAGTTTAATTTCTTCGACAAAGGTTCCTACGCTCTCTTTGTACAATCTTACAAAGTGTAAAATGATATTTCTTCAAATAGAGATAAAACTTTCTGATCAGAAATTAGTACGCAGTTACGAACCGGACTACATTTTTGGTCTCAGTTCGAACCTGACAGCTGTGGCAAAGAATCTAGAAAAGTTATATTTTTTGATTCATAGTACCATGAATCGTGGTAACGACATAAGCTCTAGTGAAGATGAGTTTGATTTAGAGTTGCCAAACGAGGAAATTACAGCTATACACAGAGAGCTTGACGAAACAGCGAACGCGAGCAGTGATGAAGAGAATGAGGAAGTAAGAAGTTTAGGAAGGCGAAAAATAAGAATAATAGACAGTGAAGGTGGCAGTGACAATGACAGTGTCGCTGAAGATGTTCCACAATCCGACAGTTCCGAATGGATTACCTGTCTAGAATCCGAAGAAATACCCCAGAGAATCAAGCACGTGCTCGAGCTTCAACCTCAACGTCCAGTTTTGAAAACGTTCGCTTAAATGAAAAGCTGCCCAATATTCTAACAGGAGTTAGGAAGGATTGCAAAGTCTGCTCTCAACGAAGTACACCTGGCAAAAGAAAATAAACAACGTACTATTGTGATACTTGTCCCGAAAAGCCGGGAATGCATCTTAGCAATTGTTAGATAAAATATCACACAAAACAAAATTACAAAGAATAATGTTAAAAAAAATATCCTTGTAAACATCTAAATATACATTGAGTATCAAAATATAAAAGTTTTGTATGTTACTTTGCGTGTGTAATCATTTTATGTTAGCAACAGTAAAGTCACGAAAAGCGCTACAAAACGTCTCAAGTTGCTGGTAGGTCCGCGCGGAAACGGCCCCGAGTGAAAAGGGTTAGAAACTAAACAGAATAGAATTCAGGTTTACTACAATCGAGTTTCGTTGAAAAAGAATTAAGTTCTTCACGTAAAGTAACCAAAATAAGTTGTAATATAACGATTTTTTCTCTTTTTTTTGACTGCAGTACTCGAAATATTAATAATTTTTTCTAAATTTTTTCGGACTGAACACTATTTATTTGTAAGTAAACGCTTTAAAGCTTGACAGAAAACGTTTTATAGCTTCTGTTAAATAGCTCTTTTATAGAAGTTTTACAGTTTTTAACATTAATTAAATTCACAAAGTAGCAAAAATTTCTTTTAAATATATTAAAAAATTTTTAGCGACGGTAAAAATGTGCTATTAGAAACTAAACAGAATAGATGTTAGGTTGAATACAATCGAACTTTGACGAAAAAGAATTAAATTCTACACGTAAAGTAACCAAAAAAAGTTGTAATTAAATGATTTTTTCTCTTTTGTTAGAATGAAGTTATTGAAATATAATTGACATTTGCTAGATTTTATTTGACATAACACTTTTTATTTGTTAGTATCCGCTTTAGAACGTGAAAAAAAACGTTTTATAGCTTTTGTTTTATTGCACTTTTTTAGAAATTTTATAGTTTTTAACAATAATTTAATCCAGAAATTAGCCAAAATTTACTTTAAAATATATTGAAAAATTTATGAAGACGGTTAAAGTAGGCTACTAGAAACTAAGCACAATGGATGTCAGGTTCACTACAATTGAGTGTTGTTGAAAAACAAATGAATTCTTCACGTAAAGTATCCAAAAAATGTTGTAATAAAATGATTTTTTCTCTTTTCTTGGATTGCAGTTGTTGTCGCGACCGATGCCTCAATCGGTACTCCAGTGGAGAGTAGTGAATCGAAAAATGCCCTTACGGGTGATGTCGAGATTCTTTATTAATGGGAAGGAGGATAGGAAAATAAAAACTCAATAACAACTTTATTTGAGCCCAGTCAGTACTAAAAAGTACGCTTTATTTGGCTCGTCAGGGAAAAGCCTTTCGGCATAAA
>NW_014570008.1:60849-61772 GCF_001313835.1 Polistes canadensis
TAGCCGCTTTAACAATTCATAGGAGTATTAATGCGCCAAGAAGTTCTTAAAGCTCGCGCCGTAAAAATCGGKCATTTCCAATACTTTTCCGTTACACGTTATGCTACACGCGAATCTTATTHTCCTCGAGCGTGTGGAGATTTTGGCGAAACTCTTGCCATATTTTATATATTTTGGGCTGAGACCTTTTCTCCCATGTTGATTTTAATTGCCGTAGCAACGGCTCGCTTTACCGTATAGCCTATTTTAYCTTCGGCCGCGTTTCCAATTAACACCTAATGTTTCTATCGTGCCTGTCTTTTAGAATCTCGGCGCAATTTAACGCCCATTGCCGAAAATGCATGCCTGCCTCTGCGGTTATCCTTATTAAATCGTCGCGGACGCGCTTTGCCTCCCTAACCGTACGCGCTTCGGCTAACAAGTCGTCTACATAGAAATCCTCTTTAAGAACGATGGCAGCTCTCGGGAATCGGTAAAAATTAGTCGTTCGCAAATTGATGTAAATTACACGTTGATAAGAAGGACGCGGAGGCGGTTCCATAAGTTACTGTATTTAATCTATATGCTTACACGGGCTCACTTTCCTGTCGACGCCAGAGTANATCTTCGCGATGTCCGCGGTAATAGCGATAGCGCGTGATCTAAATCTTACTAAAAATGTAAACAGATCCTCCTGCATGGTCAGACCAACCATTAATACTACATTCAAAGATTTCCCGTTGCTGGTTTTTGGCCGACGCGTCGAACACTACTCGCAATTTGTTCGTAAGACTAATATGCTTTAATACAGCATGATGCGGTAAATAGAATGTATCTTCGDKRGGTCCCCCTTCTATCGTTGTCATTTGACCTAGTTCTTCGTATTCGGCTAAGAATTTAATTTATTCATTTCTAATTTCCGGCTCGCCCGACAATAACCGCTT
>NW_014570008.1:64769-68089 GCF_001313835.1 Polistes canadensis
TGGCGTAATAAATGTAGTGGGAGAACGCGAGCTAGAATAAAGAAAGAGCCCTTGCAGGCATCTTAGCGCTACCGTGGCTACTATCAAAAACAAAGACACTGCTTTGTCGAGCGTGCCTCACGTCTCGGCAGGGCCRTGCACGCCCCGGCGCTTCGCCCTACTCACTCGTTGCATAGGATACGCAACAGCAGTTGTTTAAATATAAATGTTATGTGTTAGATTTTATTGGACCTAACACTTTTTATTTGTTAGTATACGCTTTAAAAGTAGAAAGTAAACGTTTTATAGCTTTTGTTATATAGCACTTCTTTAGATGTCTGATAGTTTTTAACTATTATTTAATCTAGAAAGCAGCAAAAATTTTTCTTAAATATATTAAAAAATTTTAAGCGACGGTAAAATGTGCTATTAGAAACAAGACATAATGGATGTCAGGTTGACTGCAATCAAGTTTCGCCGAAAAAGTATTGAATTCTACACTTAAAGTAGCCAGAAAAAGTCGTAATAAAATGATTTTTTCTCTTTTTTTTGACTGCATTATTCTAAATATAAATGATGTTTGCCAAATCTTTTCGGACCCAACACTTTTTATTTGATAGTATACGCTTTAAGTTTTGAAAAAAAACGTTTTATAGCTTCTTTTACATAGCACTTTTTTCGATTTTTATAATTTTTTTCTTTGAATAAATCCAGAAAGTAGCGACAATTTTTTTTTAAATATATTTAAAATTTTTTAGCAAAGGTTAAAATGTTTTATTGGAAACTAAACAGAATCGATGTAAAGTTTACTACAATCGAGTTTCGTTAAAAAAGAAATGAATTCCTCCCGTAAAGTAACCAACAAACTGTGTAATTAAATGATTGTTTCCTTTTTTTTATACTGCAGCTGTTAAAATATAATTGTTATTTGCAAGATTTTATTGAACCTAACACTTCTTATTTGTTAGTATACGCTTTAAAACTTGAAAGAAAACTTCTTATAGCTTTTGTTATATAGTATTTCTTTAGGTATCTGATAGTTTTCAGCTATTATTTAATCTTGAATGCAACGAATATTTTTCTTAAATATATTGAAAAATTTTTAGCGACGGTAAAAATGTGCTACTAGAAACAAAACAGAATGGATGTCAGGTTTATTACAATCAAGTTACGTTAAGAAAGAACTGAATTCTTCAGGTTAAGTAACCAAATAAAGTTGTAATAAAATTATTTTTTCCCTCTTTTTTGGAATACAGTTGTTGAAACATAGTTGTTATTTACTAGTTTTTTTTTGACATAACACTTTTTATTTGTTAGTATACGCATTTAAACTTCAAAGAAAACTTTTAAAGCTTTTGTTATTAAGCACTATTTTAGAAATTTTTTAGTTTTTACCTACGGACTAATCTAGAAAAAAGCAAAAATTTTTTTTTAAAACATGAAAAAAAAACGTTTCATAGCTTCTGTTAAATACAACTTTTATAGAAGTTTTATAGTTTTTAACAACAATTAAATTCACAAAGTAGCAACAATTTCTTCTAAATATAATAAAACATTTTAAGAGACGGTAAAAATATGCTATTAGAAAGTAAACGGAATAGATGTTAGATTGACTACAATCGATGTTTGTCAAAAAAGAATTGAGTTGTACACGTAAAGTAACCAAAAAAAAGTTGTAATAAAATGATTTTTTTTTTTTTTTTGACTGTAGTAGTCGAAATATAAATAATATTTGCTAGATTTATATTCACATAACACTTTTAATTTGTTAGTATACGCCTTAAAACTTAAAAGAAAAAATTTTATAGCTTTTGTTATTTAGCACTTCTTTAGATATCTGATAGTTTTTAACTATTATTTATTTAAGAAAGCAGCAAAAGTTTTCTTAAATATTTTGAAAAGTTTTTAGCGACGGTAAAGTGTGCTATAAGAAACTCAACAGAATAGATAGTCAGAATTTTGTCAAAAAAGAATTGAATTTTACAGGTAAAGTAACCAGAAAAGTTGTTATAAAATGATTTTTTATCTTTTTTTGGATTTTATTTGAAAAAGTATAAATGATATTCGCTAGATTTTATTGAACGTAATACTTTTTATTTGTTAGTATACGCTTTAAAACATGAAAGTAAACGTTTTATAGTTTTTAACAACAAATAAATTCACAAAGTAGTAAAAATTTCTTTTAAATATATTAAAAAATTTTTAACGACGGTAAAACTATTATATTAGAAAGTAAACAGAATAGTTGTTAAGTTTATAACAATCGAGTTTTGTTGAAAAAGAATTAAATTCTTCACGTAAAGTAACCAAAAAAAGTTGTAATATAATGACTTTTTCTCTTTTTTTGTTATAAAGTTGTAGAAATATAAATAAGTTTTGCTGAATATTTCGGACTTAACACTTTTTATTTGTAAGTATATGCTTGAAAGCTTGTAAGAAATTGTTTTAAAGCTTTTGTTAAATAGAACTATTCTAGAAATTTTATAGTTTTAAACAACCCTTTAATTTACAAAGTAGCGAAAATTTGTCCTTCATATATTAAAAAATATTTAGCGGAGGTAAAAATGTGTTATTGGAAACTAAACAGAATAAATGTTAGATTGACTACAATCTATTTTTGTCGAAAAAGAATTGAACACTACACGCGAAGTAACCAAAAAAAGTTTTAATAAAATGATTTTTTCTTTTTTTTTTGATTGCAGTATTCGAAGGATAAATGATGTTTGCCAAATTTTTTCGGACCTTAAAAATTTTATTTGTAATTTTACGCTTTAAAGCTTGATAGAAAACGTTTCATAGCTTTTGGTAAATAGCAATTTTATAAAAGTTTTATTGTTTTTAACTACAATGAAATTCTCAAAGTAGCGACAATTTCTTTTAAATATATTAAAAAAATTTTAGCGACGGTAAAAATGTGCTATTAGAAACTCAACAGAATAGATGTTAGGTTGACTACAATAGAATTTTTTCAAAAAAGAATTGAATTTTACACGTAAAGTAACCAAAAAAGTTGTAATAAAATGATGTTTTATCTTTTTTTGGATTTCATTTAGAAACGTATAAATGATATTTGCTAGATTTTATTGAACGTAATACTTTTTATTTGTTAGTATACGCCTTAAAACATGAAAGAAAACTCTTGAGATGTGTACATTGTATATTGTAAGATCAAATGTATGTGCTGTAGCGCAAGAGCATGTGTTGGTATACTACTGTTCGTKAGAGAGAMGCACACATGTAAGTCTCCCCACTTTATTTCATGTAAGAGTAGTATATAAGGGACAGCGATTAGCTGTATAGGGCTCTCGGCTAGAAGAATTGAATAGTTAAAAGTAAAAGTA